>NC_057808.1:79852357-80027253 GCF_018294505.1 Triticum aestivum | reverse complement strand
TCTCCTCTTTGCCGTCCGCCAATCTTTGCCGTCCGCCTTTATGTCTCTTTGCCGTCTGCTAGCAGACGGCAAAGAGGTGGGGCGTTAAGTTTTTTCCAAACGGGCGGGGGGTGGGGGCCACCTCTCTCTTTGCCGTATGCCAGCGGACGACAAAGTTTCTTTGCCGTCTGCTAGCGGACGGCAAAGAGCTTGCAGATGGCAAAGACCTATTTTGTCATCTGCCATTTCTTTGCCGTCTGCTTTTTGGTAGCTGATGGCAAAGAGCTTCTTTGCCGTCAGCTAGCAGATGTCAAAGAGCTGGCAGATGGCAAATTAGCTGATTCCAGTAGTGTACCCCGCTTCTTCCCCTGATCTTTCTTTCCCTCTTCCCATAAACATTGATTCTCTCTCCTAACCACTCTTAAATATGTGAAATACACGGAATCGATCCAAAACTACAAGCAAGGGAATCAACTCTTATAGCCGTAAAGGAAAAATAACCCCTTTCCTTTATATATATATATACATATATATATACAAGGAACAAGTAGACTTTGCCACCTATTCCTGAATTAAGGGAACGCGAGAAAGATTTCTCTATGTCAATTCAAAACAAAACAAACGGACGACTGAATCCTATAAATGAAATTCTCTTGAGAAGAGCTTGCGCCTATGCTTCTATAAAAATCACCTATGTGGAACGGATGCTTCTACTTGGTCATCATAGACCAACAAATCCATTTGAGAGCTGTCTTTCTTTGATGGTACTGTCCTTTCTTCATGCTCACCATCTCTGTAGAGCTTAACAAGATAATCCACGCCAACAACCAAAGCCAACAATCCTTCGCTCAGAAGCTCTTTCTTCATCTAAGCTTTTAGTAACATTAGCTGTCATCAATAGGGTGGAACGCATTAACAAGTAGAGACCTTGCTTCAAGGTAGATTCTTACATGTTTGGAGTTTTGTCTGGATCCAGGTACCTCAACTATTGGCCTTACATGGCCTGACATGGGTATTCCCTCTTTCTAGACCCACTCTTCTCCAACAGAGCTCCCTCACTTAGCGAGCATTCGACATTCCTAGTATGCTCCACTCATTCTACGCCAAGCACCCAATCACGGGATCAGAATCACACTCTAGATCATACCTTTCACGAAAGAAAAGGACATGCAGCCGCTGCTAAACCAAGATCTCCATCTCTTGACTCCGTCAATCAATCTTACCTTATAGGGCACAAAGGTATGTTTACCATACGAGATGTGTGCACCTACTAAAGGGAATAGAAAGATCTTGGGCACAGATACTCCACTTTTCACAAAGATATAGATTCACCAATGATTGGTTGGACTAAATACTACATTTATTTGCTTAGAAGAAGGAAAGTTGGTTGTGAGAATGATTTCTCGTACGTAGTGTTTCCTAGGACCATTCCAACAGGATGCTCAGAGGTGGGTGGAGAAAAAGCTCAAAAGGCATACTTCATGCGCTTTCAGAGGATCTAAATCAGTCTTCATCCTTTCGC
Organism: Triticum aestivum; assembly: GCF_018294505.1. Lineage (NCBI taxonomy): Eukaryota > Viridiplantae > Streptophyta > Magnoliopsida > Poales > Poaceae > Triticum > Triticum aestivum. The sequence continues at coordinate 80,025,752 of NC_057808.1, read as the reverse complement.
TTTTCAAAGCCCCTCGCAATAAATATGTAAATTCGTTTCGCAGAAATTCAGAGATTTTCGATCTCCTTGAAAGAAAATGAGTTCGATCAGCAACACCGGTCTCCACAGCACCAGGAAAAAGACCTTCTTTTTACCCATAACCTTTCTCTGCAGCATGGGAACCAAGATCGGGCTTGGCATTGTTATGAGGTTCCCGTTCTATTTAACTAACACTAACTGAAGCTAACCAGAAGCTTTCTTCTCATGCGACTCTTGGATCGAAAAGAGGCTGCTGGACTGGACCACGGCTAAAACTGCCAGGCATGGACTAAAAGCTTTTATCAGGGATTCCCGAGTCAAACGACTACCATACATAACATAGAGCTGGAAGCTGCACTAGTGTACAGAGAAGACTGGATGTGAACACGGGCGGACATTGGCTATGTATGGGGCACTCACTTATCACTATTAGCAGGAAACAACTAGCAGAAAGAAAGATGAACGCACTTTCACTCCTTGCTCTTCAGCACGTACTCACACGAGGGACTCTCAAATCTCTATTTCAGACCATAATCTTTCTATCCCTTTACCGAAGTGATTGATAGCAGGGCTAAAAAATCATTGGGCTTCTTCTATTTTTAGTGTGAACTCACTTCTATTCTATATCAAGATAGGGGCTTCAGTACTTGGCTGACTGCCCGGTGGAAGACCTGGTTCTACCACACAAGGGTAGCTTTCGTAGTCCAGGATTATTTTCCTCATATGTAATTTCACCTCAATGTGGAAATGTCCGATCTTATTCCAAAATAGAAGGTCTTCATGAAGGTCTGTCTTGTTTCAGAAATATAGGTACCGAAGTTCAATAGCGGTAGGTACCAAGGAGAAGATGAGTCAGGGCCGATTGACAAGACTAGCTAGGCCGACCTTCCAGCTGAGGGAGTCCTGGACTAAGGGGTCCTCGGGCGTCCGGCCTGGTGTCCGTGGGCCGGACTGATGGGCTATGAAGACATAAAGACCGAAGATTGAACCCGTGTCCGGATTGGGCTCTACTTGGCGTGGAAGACAAGCTTGGCGACCGACTATGAAGATTCCCTCTTATGTAACCGACTCCATGTAACCCTAGATCTCTCCGGTGTCTATATAAACCGGAGAGCATAGTCCGGATAGGATAGATTCATTACCATATACTCATAGGCTAGACTTCTAGGGTTTAGCCACTACGATCTCGTGGTAGATCAACTCTTGTAACACTCATATTCATCAAGATCAATCAAGCAAGAAGTAGGGTATTACCTCCATAGAGAGGGCCCGAACCTGGGTTAACATTGTGTCCCCCGTCTCCTGTTACCATCGATCCTAGACGCACAGTTCGAGACCCCCTACCCGAGATCCACCGGTTTTGACACCGACATTGGTGCTTTCATTGAGAGTTCCACTGTGCCGTCGCCAAGAGGGTTGATGGCTCGCCTTGTTGTCAAGGATAATATCATCTCCAGAGGAGCCCTGGCCCTAGGCCAGACCCTCCGGCTCGGCGGCTTCGTCATGACCGCCGGCTCGACCCTTAAGTCATCGAAAATCGCCTCCGCATTGATCCCGAATACTCCGCCCGCATGGATCCAATGGAGTTATCGTCGTTGAACAAACTCCTGGATCGCATGACTGCCTTGGGGGTCGCTACAGACTACGATCGGGTCGGGCTTAAACCCGACCAGAGAGAAATTAAAATTCCACCGATCACCCATCAGATAGCGGTAGTCGAGGAGCGGAGCAACTCTTCCACTATATTGAAGACGAACTATGTTCGGATCGCCGATCTCGAAGAGCCGGATATTTTCCGGCAGAAAAGCATGTCTCTTCCTCCGAACATAGAGTCTGATGACGAGCCTAAAAAATCAGTCGATATCCCGGAGCCCGAACTGTCCGGCCCGGTAGACATCCAAACTCCGGATCCAAAATCGGGTCTGGGTTCAGAATCAATTCCACCCACCCACCCGGACATAGATGCTCTCAGGAGCATCAAACAACAGTCTCAGGAAACGGTCCACCACTTTTGGGCCAGATTCCTCCTTGTTAAAAACAAGGTAAAAGACTGCCGCGACGAAGATGCGATAGCAGCATTCTCCAACAACTGCGCGGACGAAGGTATCCTTAATGCCATCAATCGCCGCCGCATACCAAAGTTCGCTGACCTAGCGACTATCGTACAAAAGTACAACGCGATGGAAAGCGCCTGGAAAACTCAGGCAGCTTGCTGGGAACCATCCCGGCTCCCCCTACAGGCAAAAAGGATGCGCCCCCGTGGCACGCCCAGCCGAACAGTCAAAAAACATAAAACTATTACATTGCACGGCACCGTTCTGGAGGGATGGCTCAGTGGCCCATGCAAAATACACACGATGCCGGATACCGTGGCAACCCACAACCTTAGAGCATGTTGGATACTTCGGCAGGTAGCCAAGAGCGGCGAGGACATCCTTATCAAGGACACCCCAGAACAACACCCTCCAGCAAACGACGACAATAGAGTATTGGCAGTCTTTGAGACATTCGCTTCAAACAACAAGCGTAAAAGGGCCCTGCGCGATCTCGCCAAAGTTTACCAGGTCCCTGCAATTGACCCCTGGAATGACACGGCCATAACCTTCAACACCAGTGACGAACCTAAATACAGAACAGTCCGAGCGCCAGCTGCCCTAGTCCTCAGTCCCATCGTGGACGGCTTTCGACTTACAGAAGTCCTCATGGACGGCGGCAGCGGACTAAACCTCATTTACGAGGAAACGCTCCACAAGATGGAAATAGATAGGAGCAGCATCGAGAAAAGCAGCACAACCTTTCGAGGTATCATTCCCAGCCGGGAAGCTCGGTGTGCAAGAAAAATTACACTTGATGTGGTGTTCGGCACGCTGGAGAATTATCGGTCCGAAGAAATAACTTTCCAGGTGGCCCCTTTCAACAGTGGGTACCGCGCCCTGTTAGGGCGAGAGGTCTTCATGCGCTTTCAAGCCATACCTCATTATGGGTACATGAAGCTAAAAATGCCCGGGCCTAATGGAATAATCACCCTCGTCAGCGATCCGGACATAGCCCTCCGCGCCGAGAATAAAACCGCATCCCTGGCCCTTGAGGCATTGTCTGAGGCCCTTGCGGCCGAAGAACTAACCGCACTACACTCCACCGTGGATAAGGACAATGTGATCCTCGACAAACGACCCAAATCCACTTCCTTCAAGCCAGCAGAAGAAATAGTCAAATTTCAGGTCCATCCAGCAGACCCAAAGAAGACAGCTTCTATCGGAGCGCAACTCAGCCCTGGAGTCGACGCCGCCCTACGAGACTTCCTGCGTTAAAACTGGGATAAATTTGCCTGGCATCCTTCCGATATGCCAGGAATCCCGCGCGAGTTGGCCGAACATAGCCTCAACATACTAAAGGGATATAAGCCGGTTAAGCAAACTCTGCGGCGCTTTTCCGAACCCAAACGACAAGCTATGGGGGAGGAGCTAGCCAAACTCATCGAGGCCGGATTCATCAAAGACATTAAACATCCGGACTGGCTGGCAAACTTGGTAATGGTACCAAAGAAGGATAAATCATGGCGCCTATGCGTCGATTTCAAAGACCTTAACAAGGCTTGCCCTAAGGATCCCTTCCCTCTTCCCCGCATTGATCAAATCATTGACGCTACTGCAGGTCACGACTCACTGTGCTTCCGTGATGCATATTTCGGATACCATCAAATCAAAATGAAGGAGTCAGATCAAGCCGCAACAGCATTCATTACACCATACGAGCCGTTTTGCTTCAACACCATGCCTTTCGGGCTCAAGAACGCCGGCGCCACCTACCAGCGCATGATCCAAACATGCCTCGAGAAACAGATCGGCAAAACAGTGGAGGCCTACATGGACGACGTCGTCATCAAAACTAGACACGTCGAAACACTAATAGACGACTTGTGTCTCACATTCGACAACCTCCGCACATACGACATCAAGCTTAACCTGGAAAAGTGTGTCTTCGGCGTCCCCACCGGTAAACTATTGGGCTTCATCGTTTCCAACAGAAGAATTGAAGCAAATCCAGACAAAATCCAAGCTCTGTCACAACTGGCTATGCCAACCGAACTCAAGCAGGTCCAAAAACTCGCTGGGTGCGTGGCAGCTTTAAGCCGCTTTATCTCTAGGTTGGGAGAAAAGGCGCTGCCGCTCTATCGGCTTCTACGGTGCACCGATAACTTCGAGTGGACAGACGCGGCGACGGCCGGACTGGAAGAAATAAAAGCCCTTCTGGCAAGAAACCCAATCCTGGCCGCGCCAAACGCCGGTGAACCAATGCTCTTATACATATCAGCAACACACCAGGTGGTGAGCGCCGTACTCGTCGTCGAACGAGAACAGGACGGACACAAATTCCTGCTCCAGAAGCCGACATACTACGTATCCACCGTCCTCACACTATGCAAATCTCGGTACCCTCATTATCAAACAATAGCATATGCAGTCTTCATGGCATCTCGAAAATTGCGACACTACTTTCAGGAGTGCTCTATCACGGTGGCCTCCGAAGTGCCCCTCAATGATATAATTAACAACCGGATGCAACGGGCCAGATTGCCAAATGGGCCATTGAGCTCCTGCCATTCGACATCACGTACAAACCACGTAGAGCCATCAAATCCCAGGTACTGGCCGACTTCGCCGCCGAATGGACAGAAGCCGAACTCCCTAAAGAGTACGGCGCGTATTCCAACTGGGTGATGCATTTTGACGGCTCCAAGACGTTGGCAGGGCTAGGGGCGGGCGTCATATTAACGACCCCCACAGGAGATATCGTCCAGTACGTACTCCAAATATTATACACAGACTCCAACAACACAGCCGAATACGAGGCCTTGCTACATGGCCTCCGGATGGCCGTATGAATGGGCATACAATGCCTGGAGGTGCGCGGGGACTCAAACCTTGCAATATCCCAAATTAATGGAGACTTTGATGCCAAAGATCCAAAGATGGCAGCTTATCGCAATGCCGTTTTGAAGATGTCGGCTCGGTTCGAGGGACTCGAATTTCATCACATCACCCACGAAAGTAACCAGGCAGCAGATGTCCTAGCTCGCATCGGCGCTAAGCGCGACCCCGTCCCACCTAACATCTTCCTCGAAAGGCTCTTTAAGCCATCTGTGGTATGGAAAGGGGGAGATAGCAACGACAGTCCCGTTTCAAACAGAAACACAGATAACGAACACGCCGATATCATCGGAGGCTCAACCACCGAATTAACACCATCGACTCACCTCATCATGGCAGTAATTGCCCCGTGGACCGAACCATTCTTGGCCTAATTTAATAGGAAGGAGCTCCCAGAAGATCAGAACAAGGCTCACCGCATAGTCCGGCGTTCGAAGGCCTATAAAGTTCATGAAGGAGAGCTCTACAAGAAAAGCACTACCGGAGTCCTTCAAAGGTGTATCTCCGAGGAGGAGGGGCGGCAACTCTTGGCAGAAATTCACGCCGGTCTCGTGGGCACCACGCCGCAGCCCGGGCACTTGTCAGCAAGGCCTTCCGTACAGGATTTTACTGGCCTACGGCCCGGGCAGACGCACAGGACCTCGTCCAACGCTGTGTCAGATGCCAACTCTTTGCCAACCAAAGCCATATGCCCCCAACCGCTCTACAAACAATCCCCATTACATGGCCCTTTGCGGTCTGGGGCTTGGACATGGTCGGACCCCTTAAAGGGGGAAGCCATAAGAAAAAATATCTGTTGGTCATGGTGGACAAATTCACCAAGTGGATAGAGGCTAGACCAGTTAAAACAGCCGAGTCCGAACCGGTGATTGCATTTATATCCGATGTGGTACACCGTTACGGTGTACCACACAGCATCATCACTGATAACGGTTCGAATTTCACAGCTGATGAGGTGAAAACCTGGTGTGCTAATCTAGGCATTAAGCTCGATTACGCCTCTCTCTACCACCCGCAAACAAATGGTCAAGTCAAGTGAGCCAATGGTCTTATTATGAGCGGCATCAAACCCAGGCTAGTGCAATCTTTGAAAGAATCAGACAAACACTGGGTCGAGGAGCTCGACTCCGTACTCTGGGGACTGCGGACCACGCCAACCGTACTACCGGATACACACCTTTTTTCATGGTGTACGGTGCAGAGGCTGTATTGCCCTGCGATATTATACATGACTCACCTCGAGTGCGTATGTATGAAGAGAAAGAGGCCGAGTTGGATCGGCAGGACAGCCTAGATGCCCTGGAGGAGGAGCGCAACATCGCCAAAGCCCGTTCAGCATTTTATCAACAACAGGCTCGAAGATATCAAAGCAGAGAACTACGGGCCAAGACTTACAACGTTGGCAAACTTGTTCTATGCTTGCCGGAGAAGAAAAAAGACAAACTCAAGCCCAAATGGGAGGGTCCCTTCATAATTGACGAAGTTCTCACCGGAGGAGCATACCGTCTTCGTGACGCATCAGACAATCACCTAGAACCGAACCCATGGAATGCGGCCAGACTCCGAAGGTTCTATGCCTAGCGCCGAACCCTTTGTTAGTCTCCTTCTCCCTTACAGTTTCCATAACTCTTTCCCCCTTTTACACATTTTTTTCGCTTTAAAGCTATCATCCGACTTGACCGAATACTGCTGACGTACACATTTTTACAAACGTACGCTCATTATACCTGGGGGCTTCTTTTAACAGAAGCTTATTAATATTACTTGCCGAGTATTAAGCTCATCACACATACGCGTCTTCCCCGTATGTCTTTTCTTCACCATTATATGCATCGATATGACTTAAGTTTTGGCCAAGCTGGGTTGCCTGGCTCCTGTGCTTACCCCTACGTTCCTGATTGTTCGGCTAGGTGGTAAAGGGAGCACCTCTGCGATTGTTACTGCCGGGTCATCCGGATGTGTACCTCAGACTGGGTGAAGCCGAAAGCTAGCGTTCTTAAGGGAATATTCGGTCAGTGGGTGAAAAATACCTTTTTGCACTCACTCTATTGTGAACCCCCAGAAGCTATACACGCTGTGATTTTCACATCACAATTCTGACATGTCTACTAATGCATGCATACCCAGGGAAAGGAACCCTTAACGGAACTATTCTCCCTGGAAGATGTTTCTTACAATCTCAATGTAATATAACATAACTAGCCGGATACAACTTGTCTGTTCAAGCAACTATGACCCCTACGCTTAGTTTTCCACGCGTACCCCAGCCTATGCGGCCGTGACGCTATTCGGAAACACTCCGCACCTTCGGGTCCGGAGGTTGAAGCGAGAAGGTCTGCCATGACAAATGATATACAATTCAACTAGAATTCCACACGGTGAGGAAAGTACATAGTCACTTGGACTCAAACACTTCCTCCTCTATACCGTCCAACAGGCGATCTAACTTACAATCCTGTTGGGAATATTTGGCGGCCACCTCTACTTGGTCATACACTAAACTAACAGGAATTTCTTCCCCATTCGGCCCTACCGGTCCGACCCACGCCATGTGATTAGGATGAAGCTTGGTATACCGAGTCTTCACCATGGCCCAAGCCTCTCGCGCACCCTCTCGACAGGCCGATATCTTCCATAGCCGGATACATCGCCGCGCTCCTTTGAACCGCTCTACAAGCTCCTCCATACTTCCTGGAGGGGAGGCGGATGGCCATAGAGCCTTGGAAACACTTCGCATCGCCAGTCGCGCCTGTTCGCACACTTGCGACAACTTTTGCAGCAGATCACTCGATGATCCGGACACCTCCTTTTCAGGACGGCCCGTTAATATACATGCGATCATAGCTATATCAATTTCTCCTATCGCCGAACTACTCTCAGTATAGTTCAGATACATACTGAATATGCCGCCCTGCAGCTGCTTGTTCTCCTTTACGGAATCGGCTAGCTGGGCCCGCACATCTTTCAGCTCTTCGCCTAGCTGGGTCTTGCAATCCTGGAGCTGGTTTTTCTCAATAATGGCCTGCTTCAGCACACGATCGCCTGTAGCTTGTAGCATTTTTGCTTCTTGCTCATTCGCTTGCGCGACTTCCAACGCCTCTTTGAGTCCCCCTGACCATTATGTCACGGTATAGGCAAGAATGTTAGTATTCAGGGCATATAAGTATATTTTCTCGTTGGAGGGGAATATTACCAGGTGACGCCTTCTTGGACTTTTCCAGTTCGGCGGTAGCAGCATTTAGCTGCGTCTGACATTGTTCCAGCTCTTGGGATAGCAGGTTGTTCTTCTCTGTAAGAACCTGGCCATACAACGGTCCTTAAGTCAGTTGTACCAACTGCTTTCAGTCCCGGGGGCTACTGGCATATGGTTATCCTATTCGGACAAAGAAAACTTACCCGCACATCTGTTAAATACTGCTTCGTGGCTCTACTAAGCCCGTTTCGAGCAGCTCGGATGTACGCATCAGCCGAGCTGAAGGCATTGAATGCCTCTTCCGAAAACTCAGGGTCTTGTAAAACAGCCCTGCAGCGCCGATGATTCATGGCGCTCTCCACTTCCAAGTTGGTAACGGACATATTCTCCGAACCCTCGGCCGAAGGACAGTCCAGCACTATTCCTATGTTGGCTCCTGCCTTTCCAACGGGGTCTAAATCCCGGGCGCGGGGAGTACGGCTGGCCGGACCCTCAGATTTAGTCCGGTGAACCTTTTTCCTGGTGTCAAACAAGCGTACAAGTTATAGTTGGATGCGACTGTTAAAGTATACCTTTAAATCCTTACCTCTTTGACGAGGGATCGGTCGTGATTTCACCGACCTTCCTTTTAGAAGCCTTGCTCGGCGCCGGAGCCACTCTCTTTGGAGCCACCCCTGGAGTAGCGTGACGCGCTGAACGTCTCCCCTATGGAGCACGAGACAGTGCGATGGGTGAGGCAGTGCGAGGAAGCTCTTTCGAGAGAGGTTTTTTCTCAACGACTTACGTGGGAAGCAGGAAGAAGACCAGGGTAATCGGCGATAATGGCCACTTCCGTGCCATCGTAGCTCGCCTGGTAAAACACCCCTTCCGCGAGTACCACGAATATATCCGGATCTTCATCGAACCCGGGATCCAGCTCCTGGTTGTGGTTCTCAGGCTGTGGGGCGGGGCTGTAAAACCCCTCGGTGATTCTTCGCCAATGCTGTTATAAGCGGATTAGAAATTTGTCAAAGGTAATCCGGGAAGCAAAATGAGTAAAGCAGAAGGATTGGGGCTTACCCAACTGGGAGGATTATACATAGAATATCCATCTCTGCGATTGATTCGAAGAAATTCCTCTTCCTCCCCTTTGAACAGCTCGACCAGTATTTTGGCCAGAGCGGCGGGGGTGCCCGGACCTTTTCGACCACAGCGGGAGGCGTCGTCCTCCCCGTTGTAGTGCCACATTGGGAGCCCTCTGTATTGAAGCGGCTGAACCCCTCGCGCTATGGAGGTTGCCATTACCTCAACCATTGTTAATCTGGACTGGGCGAGCGTCTTTATCTCGCCCAAGAGTTGACGAACCTCCGCACTGTCATCCTCCTCAAGGCTCCGGGGGCGCCAACTGTGGCGTTTCTTTAGAGGAACGCTTGCAAATTTAGGGAGACCCTTTCGAACTGGGTTAGGAAGTGCAACATCCTCGATGCAGAACCACTCGGAAGGCCATTCTTTAGATGCCTTCCTTGGTGTGCCGGACAGGTATCCGGTATCGGCGACGCGCCACACTTCGGCTCCGCCCACTTCAAATATTGACCCCTCATGATTACGCGGGACAAGACAGAACAATTTTCTCCACAGTTCGAAATGGGCTTCAACACCCAGAAATAACTCGCGTAAAGCAACATAACTTGCGATGTGTAGGATAGAGGCGTGAGTGAAGTTGTGCAGCTGGAGGCCATAATATTCCAGGAGCCCTCGGAGGAACGGATGGATTGGAAATCCGACGCCTCTTATCAGATAGGGGACGAAGCACACCCGCTCCCCCCGGATGGATTGGGGGAGTCCTCCGCCTGAGTCACACCATTGAAGGAAGCCAGCCCTGCTCGAACAGGGACCAGATCCGCGGGAGGAAGAAATCCCTGCGTTTGCAACTTTGCTAACTGACTGTGAGACACAGGGCACTTCTCCCACTTGCTTTTCTTTTGGCTGGAACGGGAGGAGGAGCCGGGAATGCTAGCCATGTTGGAATGGTTTCTCCTAGCGGTCTCCGGGGATCTTCTTGGTGTGGTGTCGCATGGATCTGAGATCCAGTATCTTTAATAGGTGCGCTCCCTTGCATGGACGGGGTGTTATTTGCAAAAATACCCTGACTTTCCGCATTCACTCGACACGTGGAAGACGGAGTTATTAGCGCACAGAAGCTGAGTGGAACAATATTGAGTCAACAGCCGAATACATTACTTGGAGAAGGGAACCCGCCTTGCAATGCCGAAGACAATCCGAACGCCGAACGCCTCGTCATTGAAGCCTAGTTCGGGGGCTACTGAGGGAGTCCTGGACTAAGGGGTCCTCGGGCGTCCGGCCTGGTGTCCGTGGGCCGGACTGATGGGCTATGAAGACATAAAGACCGAAGATTGAACTCGTGTCCGGATTGGGCTCTACTTGGCGTGGAAGACAAGCTTGGCGACCGACTATGAAGATTCCCTCTTATGTAACTGACTCCATGTAACCCTAGATCTCTCCGGTGTCTATATAAACCGGAGAGCATAGTCCGGATAGGACAGATTCATTACCATATACTCATAGGCTAGACTTCTAGGGTTTAGCCACTACGATCTCGTGGTAGATCAACTCTTGTAACACTCATATTCATCAAGATCAATCAAGCAGGAAGTAGGGTATTACCTCCATAGAGAGGGCCCGAACCTGGGTAAACATTGTGTCCCCCGTCTCTTATTACCATCGATCCTAGACGCACAGTTCGGGACCCCCTACCCGAGATCCACCGGTTTTGACACCGACACCAGCCATACTCCATCCAATATCGAACGGAAGTGCTAAAGGTTTCATGTGATGCTCACCTCAATGAACCAGACCTCGAGAATTCGTTCATCCCTTCGCTCCGAGGATTGGTCGAGTACTTGGCCACATGCATAAGTAGGCCTGTTGCCGGGATGTCACATTTAAAAGGCAGGTCCCATATTTTAAATACAAAAATAAGATCAGATAGGGCTCAAGAGGTTTTTCTCCATACGAGAAATCCTTCAATCGCAGGGAATTCAAATAGATGTGTTGAAGATCATCAAAGAAAGGAAAAAGACTGAATTCGATCCATCTCCTCCCTTTTCATTAAACCAAGAGCTACTCCTCCCTTTTCTTTTTTTATGTAATTTCAATACGATTTCGTTTGTGTTCATGTTTTCAATTTAGAACCCCACGGAAGTGAATAGAAAAAAGAAAAATACCCCCGTGATACCCCTTCCTTTACCTATTTCTAGATTTATTGATGTTCAATGGAGGGAAACTTTCCATTCCCTCTTTCCTTTGAAATTGTACATTTTCTTGATTCTGAACTAATTGTATCCTTTTTGTTCCCATCGAGCTTTCTTGCCTAGTGACTAAGGATTTTCACACTTGTTCTGTCTATAAAAGATTTTCTCATAAAACACTAATAGAAGTGTTAGAGGGATTCACTTTCGATAAGAACCCAAAAGCAAGTTCCCTATACTACCTTCTTTCCCTCCTTTGTTTCTGTGTTTAAGAGGCAGTGCATCCGGCAGGAATCGAACCTACTTTTTGACCCAATTTTCCTTTCTAGGTTGGTGGGCGCTTTCACCATTCAGCCATGGATGCTTTAGCGAGTGAACTAGGTTTCTATTTCTTCCGTTAAGGGAGATTCGGGAAAAGATGGAATAGGAAGACGTGTTTCCAGAACGAACAAGATACGGGTAGAGAAGGGGAAGTTAGCAAAGTTAGACAAGATTGGAATGGGCATTGCAACATGTATTAATGTACCAGATCGGCTAATGCTCCCAGGTTGATGCGATGTATTCCACCAGTTGAATGGAGACTTTATTATTGGTATATCGATCGGTCCAGCACGGATTGAAATAGGAGCCGGTTCGACGGGAAGCTTTTGAAAATGCAGTGCACCCAGGTAAATAAGGAACAAGATGAATACAGAAGTTAAACAAGCATCCCAGACCCGAAAGGTACCCCACATAGGCCTTCCCCGAAACCCCCCCAGTCAATAACGTAAACAAAGTAGAAAAAGCACCAATTTTTGTACCGGTGCTGGAAGAGCGACGAAAAAGGGGATGTTTTGTTAATGGGAACAAGGAACTATTTATAGCTGTCGCGATATAAATAACTATACTCATCCGAGCCGCAGGAACATGTACATAGGAAATACGAGAATTTCCACCTTGTTGAAGATCTGGTGGTGCTACCCGAAGACTTAAATGAATAGCCATCGCTGTTAAGAACAACCTAGATCCAATGAGAATTTGCGCGTAGCTTTTTGTCTTTGACATAAAAAAATAAGGTTGTAGTAACGAAACTGACATTTTATTTTCCTTGCCTTGCAAATGGAACAAGAAAGACTATATAGTTATTTTGATTCTATAAACAATCAAAGGATTTCGCATGCTTTCCACGGAATGACGGAATTCCCCTTGCTTGGTTTTCGCTCCACTCGTGCGTGTCACTCCTTGCTTACGGAGCGACATATCAGAAAAAGAAGGATTGACTTTCTATACGGGCCAGTCCCCTCTTACCCCTAACTAACAATTATGCTGCTCTCGCCTTTTTGTAATCTTATCTTTCAAAAATGCACTACTAATTTTTACGGCCTCCTTAGTCACCCTATCCACTCTCGTCCTGTTTTCGGGTTCCCTTTCAGGGGATGAGGATATTTCGATGATTTCTCCCTCCGTAGGTGGAAAACGCGTGGGTGAGTAGAGTCTGTGCTTTGCTTTTTGGGGGCACCGGCAAGAAGCTTCTCGGCCACCCTACTCTGACATGATTAGCTACTAGTAACTAGGATCGTTCAAACAGTCAGTCAACAATGCGTACTTCTTTCCTAGTTGAGTGGATCTGCATAGCAGAGCCCAATCTTCTACCACAAGCTCTGACCTGACTTGTTGTACTGGATTCACCCACATAATTAGACAACTTGGATAATAAAAGTCATCCCCTAAAAGAGAAGTGAGTCCGCATGTCGGCAAATGATTTGGAATTGAAACTGGCTACAGAGGAAACCGGAGCCCTAACTCCCCATTCTTTCTATCTTACATCGCCATCGAGCCCTGGCTGTAGAGTCACTAGTTTCTAATCGCAATGGATTTATGTTTTCTTTGGCTTTTCCATTCGCTTCATTCAACCCTGATCTGGATAGATAGCTCGGCTTCTATTAGCTGAGAATGGTTTTGTCAAGGAAAGGTTTCGCTATACAATAACAATGAACTCACTTCTTATCAAATTGGATTGGATGAATCAGTAATCTTTCTCTGTCTTGTGAGAGAGAGTCACTTGCTGTATTGAGAGCGGGCGGGTGACATGCATTAAGCGAAATCAGTTGTTATGTTTTTGATCTTATTTGCGCGAGAAGACCCTTGACTGAGGAGACGTGTTTTGCCTGGATGATGCCGCTATGCTCCTATTCACTTTCAGAGACTGCTCTGAGTTTGCCAGTTTTGCGGCAACCCTTTCACTAAGAACATTTTAGCCATTAACAAAATGCCACTATTCGACAATGCTTCTTTGATTTATGTGTAGAAGCGGTAGTAGTGAAGAAAATGGAGGGAGAAGAAAGAAAGCGATGTGACACGAGAATAGATCACATCCGCCAGCCAGCCATGCCATTAGATAGATCCGCTCTGAGTCTTCTGCAGGATGAGATCCGCTTGGTCTTGTGATAGGGGCTTGAGGAGGAAGAAGAGGGGATTTCTGAAAAAAAAGAATGAATCTCCTTATTTATAGGGAACAAGACGTGTGACTTCCTCAAACGAAACGAATGTGGCTTTCGTGATAAGGCAAATCCTCTGTTCGGTACAATCAACATATTGAATCTACGCTCGCTCGGCTCGGTGCTGAATGAACTCCTTCATTGATTCCGGGCTATTCATAGGGGGACTGTGAAAATAAGCGTCGGAGATCAAAATGTGAGTCGAGTCCGATGGGTAAAAAGGGGAAGCAGGAAATGTCGGCGTTTTGTGAACGGGGGTCCCCAGACTTGCCTGCCTGCAGCCCACGGCGTGGCTTTGCTAGCGGGCCTGTATGGCCCATCTTCATCAACAAGGCATTCAAACCCTCACGAGGGGCCAAACCTCGCGAGGCGGACGGCGCAAGACCTCCTCAGGAGCGGCCTAGCCAGGCAGGCTCACGAGGAGCGGAGATATCAAGGCGGGGCAAACCTCGCGAGGCTCGCGTGACGTGAGCCATGACGATCGACACCAGGCGGGCGCCAGGCAGGCGCCAACGTGCACAGCGTCCTTGTTTCCTCTTTGGTGCTAAGGAGGCAGGCGCAGGCGCGGAGTACCGAGGCATCAGGCAAAGGTTTCCATATCGGTGCAACGAGACCGAAGACCAGCAGGACAGCAAGATGGAGGTCACCATGGAGCCCAAGACGGCGTCACCACCAAAGCCTTTTGCAGGCGAAGACCACTTTTGTTAGGATAGCTTGTACTAGCTGTCCCCTTTCAAATTGCTCGCCGTTGTTGGCTCCCTTCCCGCTCAATATTTGGGGAGAGGACCAGGGCCTATATAAGTAGAGCTAGCCACCACGGTAGGGGGGATGGGATCAAGAACTGACCGAGTCCTCACCCACACAAGTTCGACAAGCACAAGAACACCTCAACCTCAGGAGGCTGTTCTTCCCCTTGTACTGTTCATCATCAGCCGAAGAGGCAATCCACCACCACCACACTGGAGTAGGGTATTACACCACAACGGTGGCCTGAACCAGTATAAATATCATGTCTTTTTGTGTTGCGAGTTCGTCGAGTTCATCCGCGAGATCTTAGCGAGCTAGGGCATAGACCGGTAGGTGGGAAAGAACTTCGCGCGCACCCCAGAGTTCGAACCTTAAGGATTTTGCCGGAACCCCAGATCCGACATTTGGCGCGCCACGTAGGGGTGCGCCGGAGCTTCTTCTCCACCAATCGACTTGCCGACGCTCCGCGGCCACGATGTCCGGCGACCTAAGGGCTGACTCCGACCGCTGGGCAGCCTAGCCGGCCCGGGCGGCGCCACCTGCCCAGGAAGACCTCAACCCCGTGCTCCAAGGGGCCCGAGCGCCGCCCAACGCAGCAGGGCGCGGCCGACGTGGCGGGACGCCGTCCGCCCTCACCCCACGACAAGCACGGGCAGCTGCAAGGGCCGCAAGCCACACCTCAGCAACGGCGCCGCACACACGGCGGGAGCTGGCAAACATGCGGGCAGCGCTCACGGTGGCACGAGAGCTACTGAGGTGCCGGCTGATGGAGAGCGGTCGGGATGCATTGCTGGAACGCGTCGCCGAGCTCCTAGATGCGGTAGCATGAGGAGCGCCGCCCTTCTGCTATCAGCTTCCTCCTTAGGACACGCCGGGGTTTCACAGCAGGCCTCGCCACAGCCACGCGCCCTCAGGTATGCCTGGGGGCTTCGTCAACGCCAGCACGGCCAGCGGTGCCGGGGTCTCCACCGCCCCCGTGCTGCACACGACAAGCGTGGGCACAAGTGTTGCCTCCCATGGTCCCAATGGGATGCCGCGCTACCATCCTCAGGACGCCACGCTGGGTCGGGCAACATGGAGTGTGGGGCACTACAGCAAGGTGTTCGGGGGTAACAGCCCCGGAAGCCTATGTGCCCCGCATGATGGACCAGGATTACATGCCGGAGGACGACCCTGGCTCGTTCCTCGGAGAGGATTGGGAAGAAGGGATGCTAGAAGTTGAAGCCTTCCAGGAACCAGCAGAGAACCGCGACGATCGCACCAGCAACGACAACTACAGGGTACCACTAATCTCTCAGGAGCAGGCTTACGCTAATTGCCGGGGGAAGCGCGCTGGGGGCCACGCGGAGGGGGCCAGGAGCAAGGCCCCCCCACATCGCGTGAAGCCAGGCAACGCCCGGAGGTAGGCCCTCTGCCGGGGAGGTGCCGGCGAGCCTTCCCCCGACAGAGGACCCGTGGTCGCCGAGGGCACCGCTGGCGTCCCCTTTCCCCCCTTTGTGTTGTCCAGGTTGCCGGTCGGCTCAAAGGTGGTTGAGGGAGGTGCAAGGCGGGGCCCTCGTCTGGCGATATGAAGCAAGGCCGGTTCCTGTGAAGAAGGCCCAGTGCCTGTGAAACTCGCCGCCCGTGACACTCTCACGTAATAATGAGTGGGGCCGTACACGCCCCGGAGTCTCAGGGGTGCCGGCCTCAGTCCCCAGGGCTCCCTCCCACGCCCAGTGGTAGCACTTAGCTCCGCGCTGGTGAGAAGACTCGAAGACCAGAAGGATAGACTAGGTGCCGGACGCGGCCATTTGCTTGGATCTCTTTTCTGTAGCCTTGCTTCTTGGATTTGGATTTAAGTTGAAGTCGAGCTTTTGTCAATGCGTGCGGGGGGTGAACTTTCTCGTTCAAGCGATTTCTTTCCATCTCGTTCTTGTCTTGTTTTGGAGTTCACGCTCGCCGCTTCCCCCTCGCGGGTCCCTCGCGAGTGGGGCTGGGCACAGCACGCACGCCACGCGCGCCGATCGGCACAAGAACCTCGCGAGGCCCACTCAGGCGAGTTGGCAGACCCTTCAGGAGTCCCATGGCGACTCTCGACCTTAAAATACGATTCAGGGCTTGCCCCGGCTAAGGTAAGCCGCAGCGGCAAGACTTGCCATCAGACTCATGGCCGACCAAAATGCACCCTCGGGTCAGCATAAAGAAGTAGAAATCGTGATTTGTTTACATGAGGGGCTCCCCCTCCCAAAATGCTCTCACAATCTTTAAGGGGCCACGCCCGAGTTTTTGCATACAGGGTGAAGCAATGAAGGAACAAGCAATTAGCCAGATATGTCGCTCGCCGCGTCCTCCACGTCGTCTTCAGACGCGCCACTCACGTCGCTGTCGCCATCATTGACACCGCCACCACCGTCACCAGCGCCGGCGTCCCCATCGTCGACCACGTCGCCTCCGTCTGCGGCGACCACCACCGCGTCATCCTCTGAAGTGAAGGCCCTGACCAACGCGTCCATGTTGTCCTCTACCCACCGCGCTAGGTCGTCTCGGACGGCCGTAGGTACGGGAGCGATGGCGGCGTCAAAATCGAAGTTGGGGTTGGCGTTCAGGAGATGGCTGAAGACACGGGAGAAAGCACGCTCGAGCAGGCCGCGACTCCTCTCTTCCATGAGCCTGTGAGCTTCGTTAGATTGGGCCTCTAGGCGTGTCACCACATCGGTGAAGAAGCAGAGGTGACTGGCGTAGTCATTCACCTGAGGATGGGGGGCGTTTGCGTCACAGACATGGCCCAGGGCAGTGCTGGCCCTGTTTCGAAGATCCTGAAGCATGGGAGCGTGAACGCGCTCCAGTGTCCGCCTCTCCAGCAATTCCTCCCTGTTTTGCCGCGCGACGGCCTCGCCGTCATCAACCCGTTTCCAAAGCAAAAGCAGCTCGGCGCGGGCGGAGGCCAAGTCCGCCTGCGCTATGGCCAAGGCGGCAGCCGTGGCCTCCCCACGCCTCTCTGCCTCGTCTAACCTAGGCCTGAGAGCGGCGGTCCTGCCCGCCGCCTCAATTCCGGCGAGCTTCAGCTTCAAGTCGTACCGACCTTCAAGATCCGCGCGAACCCGGGCCACCTGGCGATCGACTTCTTCCTGGACCATGGCCTCGCGAGCCCTGACGGCATCTTTTGCTTGCGCAACTTGACGCTCCCTCGTCTCCAGTTGCTCGAGCTCAAGGCTGCGCTCCACGGCTTCCAGAGCCAGCGCCTCCTCGCGCTTCCAGACCTCCACTTCCTCGGCAGGCGTCCCCCTCAGCGACGCAAGGGCGGCTCTGCGTGCCTCCTCCTGCTGCTTGAGGGACGCACTCCAGGCCTGGAGCTCCCACGCGCGCTTCTCTGCAGCCTCGCGATGACGGTCAGCCTCGCGAGCCTCCTCCAAGGCTTGGGAGCAAGCTTCGTGGGAAACCTTGAGGGACGCCTCGGCTTTCGCATTGTCATGATCACGCTGGTAGCGACCCAGGTTGACAGCCACCCTCAGCTTGCGCCACTCCTCCGCTAGCTGAAGACCTTCAGCCTCAAGACGCGAGTCAACACTCGCAAGTTCTTCACCAAGTCGGCTCATCGCGCCCATCGCCTCCTAGAAGAGCTCATGGCGAACGACGCTTCGCCCACGCTCGGACTCGAACGCACGGCTCACCTCATCCTCCACCACGGGGGCTATAGGCGGGACATCAAGCGACGCACCACCTCTCGGCAGGGGGCTTGGGGCTGGTGCTGCCCCAGGCACCAGCCAGTCCTTGCAGGGGGCCCTAGCCAGTCAGGGCCCACCGCTTGAGGAGGAGCTGAAGGCCGAGCCCAACTAGCTGCTGTCCATAACCAGAGGAGGATAACGGGGAAAGCCCGCCAGGCTCCAAGCCAGACCGTGCAGGAAGGGCAACAAAGCCGCAGATTCGAGGCTCCATGAAGGCGAGCGCACCCCCTCGACCGGCCTAGCTCCAGGCGCGACATGGAGGCTCGGGGTGCACAAGGCCAACAAGGGTGCCGGGGAAGGCGAGGATTGCTTCTCGGAAGGCTCAATGGCCCTGGCAGAAGGGGTCCTGAAGAGCCACCGTCAGGAAGGAAGGCAGCAATCAAGGAACCACAAGGTGCAGTACTTACTCGTCGACAGCGAAGTACTTTCGTCGCTTCAACGGCCCGAAGATGCTGTTGCCGCTCGGGGATCCTTTCCTCTTGCGGAGCTCCTTGAAGTCCACGCAAAGCCGACCGAAGCACTGGACGTGGCGACCAGCGCGGGGCGAGGCCGAGGAAGAGCTTGGAGGGACAACTTCAGGCGTGCTCGGCTGCAGTGAGCAGTCGAACACCGTCTCACCACGACCTCCCGAGGCTTCCGGGGCTTCGACCTCGGGAACCGCATGCTGCATCGCCTCAGTAACCGACGCCCCAGGGGAGGGATCGCGGCCTCCCGAGGACGACACCCCGGGATCACCACGTGGCACGTGCTCCTTAGCGCTTGGGCCACCGACCTCCGTCGGAGCTCGCCCTCCTGCACCCTCACTTGGGGCGAGCTCGGCACCAGCGGCGAGGAAGGGAACCACGTCGACGGGATTCTCGCGGGGCCCCACCAGGCCGATCGGGCGAAGCCCTCACTCATCAAAGGAAGGCATGCTCTCGGCAAATTCGGCTTTTTCTCGCAGCGGTACAGCAGACAGCTCTTCCTGGGCATGTCGTCCGGTAGAGGGACACCCGTCAGGACCGTCAACACTATTTGGGGCGTCTTAAGAGGAAGCCCCTGCTCCCGAAACCTCATATGGTCCTGACTGCTGAGCAAGGCCCACATCGGGCGGGAATGGCGCTGAAGCGGAGTGACTCGGCGCTTGACGAACTCCTTCACCACCATAGGCGCGGTCATGCCGCAGTCCTTCAACCTCCTTAGCCTGAGCCAGACGAGAACGAGACGGGGGCTCGCGAGCCTCTGGTGGCCCCAACTGGAGTTGGGAACAGCAGGCCCTGGCAGAGCATGGAGCAGAGGGCTGAGCAGACCAGCATCAACAAACACCCATCGTGTCCGAAACTCGCTTGTGGATGGAGGAAGCTCAAAGTCGATCCCCGCGCCCGGTGTCGTGGCCACAGCCTGGAAGCTCGCGCACCCCGAGCTCTGCCGAGGGTCAATCAGATGCAATGGGAAGAAATGGCGGAGGAGGGCCACAGAAGGAGCGATGCCCACCATGGCTTCGCACACAAAGGCGAAGACAGCGAGAAGAGTCACAAATTGAGGGTTGAGATGCAGCATGTGGATCTGATAATGCTCGAGCACCGCGTTGAAGAAGGCGGAGAAGGGAGGAATCAGGCCAGCCTAGAGGGCATCTATGAAGATTGGGATCTTAGTGGCTGCCTGGGCAATGCGAGTGCGAGACGCGGGCCAAGCCACCGTCTCTCCCCACTCGTTGAAACTGGAGGCAAGCATGGGGCGCACCTTGTCCATGGCCTCGTCGTTGAGCACCCGGGGTCGGCCAAGCGCAGGCTCGAAGGACGGAGGCGCACTCGGCGAGGACAGGGGCTTCTTCCCCTCGTCTGCTTGTTTCATCGCCATGGCGATGGAACGGGAAGGAGGCAATCAGATTGGAGAGGAGAAGCAGAGTCTCGAGGAAGTAGAGAGATTGGGGAAGCAAGGCGCGGGTGATGGAGGAATAACTGTGTAGGTTGCGGGGGCCGCGTAGCCAGGCGGATTCTACGGCAGTGTGGGGAAGCGGAGATGCCCACGTCCAATCAACCGCCAAGCGTCGACCGAGGCCGCAGGCTTTTGGGCCCCGCGGTGCTCCGTACCTGACCTTTGGCTTCGCCCGGAAGCCAAGCCCGAGCGCGCCATGTGTCGGAGTAAATGGCCACGGGTAGCCTAACCGACTGCCCCTGGTTCTTCTGAAAAAATTATCAGGCCTTCGGGCCTCCAAGCACTCCGAGCATTGGGCCGCCTTCCCTGGCCGGCTACCTCTGAAGCCGACTCCCGGAAGGCGACCCAGCCTCACCAACTCCTCCCCAGGACAACTACGGGGCGGCCGACTCCAAGAAGCCGGCCAAGAAGGACGCCGACTCCTAGGAGCCGGCCGAGACCATAACCACCAAAGCTGTTCCCACATAACGGCGACACGACGGGGTGTGGCCACAGTGCGGCCCACTACCCCCAAGGCCCGAGGTGGGCATGCCTACAGGAGGCCGTACGGGACGGCCGTCTCCCGTGCAGCTCGGCACTGTAGCCATGCTGGCCTCGACGTCACCCACTACCGACTCCCGTATGGCCCGCGGGCGGCGGGCCCCTTCAGCCAGAGAGAGGCGTGAAGGCGGCCCGGCCTTTCCCAGTCGGCCAAGAGCGTAGCCGGCCTCCAGAAGCCAGCTACTCCCTTCCTCGAAGGGAGAGCCCCATTAAGGAGACAAGACGAGGTAAGGCTACAGTGAGAGCCCCCAAGGCGGCCCACTGTAGCCACGCTCACCTCGACAAAGCCCTCGTCATCAGAGGCGAGGCTACAGTAAGCAGCCGCCGACAAGACCCTAGGTAGTGGGGCCGGCCTGTCGACCAAGAGGCCGGCAGCCGGCGGGACCCAGCAGCCGGCGGGACCCAGCAGCCGGCGGAGAAGCCGGCGAGCGTAGACACTGACGGCTGGGACCAGAGCCCAGCCGGATTACCATTGTACCCCCGGGGGGTAGGCCTATATAAACCCCCCAGAGCACCCATGCAAAGGGTTGGCCTCTGAGCATAGTTTGCTTCTAAGCATAGCAAACACACACCATAGATAGAGAGAAGCAAGAGCTAGCCTTGTTCTTCTTCTCCCTTGATCTCAACAGCTCTAGGAGCGATTGTAGCTACCTTTCATCGATCTAGTGATCATGCGGAGACCCCGCAGAGCAGGACTAGGGGTGTTATCTCCTCGGAGAGCCCCGAACCTGGGTAAGATCCGCCGGCGTGCATGTCTTCGCCTCATCCCGTTTCCAGGCACCGGCGACGTTTTATTGGCTCCCACAATGATAAGCCATCCCTTGGCATATGTCGCACCAACCACCCGACATTTGGCGCCCACCGTGGGGCCAGGTGCACTGTCGTCCGGAGACCTGTTCTGGACGGGAACCCTCTTCCTCCCCCGCGAGCGCAGCCAGCCTGCTGCGCCCGATGGCGTTTGCCTCGACGCGCTGCAAGGCGTCGACGACGCCTGCGCAGCGAGCCGCCTCGCCGATCTGCTCGGCGAGACTCGCATCTCCGACGAGCCTCGTCCGATGCACGCACCGATTACCCCGAGAGCCGCCTCGTCAGCCTCCTCGACCAACTTCACGTCTCCAGCGAGCCTGCTGCGGACATGAAGTCGATCGGCTCCACCGACCCGATGCTCATCGACTCCGACACCACGTCGCTTGACGCCTACCCCTCCGACGTGGTGGTCTTCGACGACCCCCTCCCTCGAGCTGATAGCGGCAGCAGCGCTGTCACCGAAGTGCTGGTCATCAACCACATCTCCAACTCGGGCGAGAATGCCCGCGACGCCCAGCAAGCGGCGATGCACGACCTCTCCGTCCCCATCCCGGCTGACGCCGAGGCCGAGACACTGGAGGCACGCCGCCTTGCCCTCATCGCGGAGGGCCAGAAGATAGCCTCGATGAGACGCCTCACCGAGGCCCACCAGCGCGAAGTCAACCGCGCCGCCTTCGGCATGCCGCCGCCTAGCGGCCCGAGCCGAGCCGGCTTCGTCCAGAAGCGCGGCGCAGCCGTCTCCAGCATGCTGGGTGCAGATCGCCCCGTCTACGCCACCCCGCTCGAGAATCTGCGAGCCGCTCAGGCGGCTGCAGAAGAGCTCAATGGGCTGGGAGCCGATAAGCTCCCCTACATGACGAGACGGATCCAACAGCTGCTCGACGCGGCTGCAGAACGGCACGAAGCCGGCGCCCGTGCTGATAGTCATCCCCCGCGCCGGGAGCACGCCGCGACGTCCCGCTCGCCGACTGCGAGTGGCGCGCGCCAGAAGAAAGACAAGGAGCCGGCTGCCAGCCGCAGCCGGACTCGCATCACCATCGAGCGCGACGCGGATGGTCGCCCTCGAGCTGTAGAGCACCAAGGAAATCTGCCTCCTCCCCAGCCTCGAAGAGAAAGACGCCTCACTCCGCCGCCTATTACACACCCGACTCTTGGCGACCGACTCGGCCGCCGAGAAGGAGTTGGCGAGAACGACGCCCGCCACAGGATCGACCACCTTGCTCGATCCTTGGTGTTAGAAGAAGAAGACGATGTCGGCCCGCCATGCTTTGGCCCCCGCATCCGCGACGAGCCCTTCCCCAAAGGGTTCTCGCTCCCCAGAGACACGCCCAAGTACAACGGCTCAGTAAAGCCGGAGGACTGGCTTATCGACTACTCCACGGCCGTCAGCATAGCCAACGGCAATCGGCGCGTCGCCGTGAAGTACGTCCCCCTGATGCTGCAAGGCACGACGCGCACATGGCTCAACAGCCTCAAGCC
This sequence comes from Triticum aestivum, assembly GCF_018294505.1. Taxonomy (NCBI): domain Eukaryota; kingdom Viridiplantae; phylum Streptophyta; class Magnoliopsida; order Poales; family Poaceae; genus Triticum; species Triticum aestivum. Next base: position 80,002,691 of record NC_057808.1, on the reverse strand, counting down.
CTACAGCATCAACAGTTGGCTGGACTTCACCGAAGTTTTCGTCCGCAACTTCACCAGCACCTACAAGCGGCCTCCCAAGCCTCGCCAGCTCTCCCTCTGCGTCCAGGGGCCCAACGAGTCGACCCGCGACTACCTCACGCGATGGGCCGAGCTCCGCAACTCCTGCGAGGGAGTCCACGAGGTCCAGGCCATCGAGTACTTCACCGCCGGGTGCCGAGAAGGCACCCTCCTCAAGCACCGACTCCTCTGCGATGAGCCGGCTACCCTCGATGAATTGCTGGTCATCGCCGACAAATACGCCACCGCCGACTCTTCAATGAAGACCGAGCTCCGAGTGGATGCCTTGGGGAAAGTACTTGCTCCGGCTCCCAAAACGCCGGCTGGCGACCCTAATCGGCGCCCCTACCAGAACGACCACAAGCGCAAGGGCCCCATGCCGACTTCCTCCAGTCGGCAGGTGGCCACGGTTGAAGACGAGCAGCCCGAAGATCGGCCCGCTCACAAGAAGAAGGGTGGAAGGCCGGCTTGGCAGCCGTCTTTCTCCTACGAACAAGCGCTCGATGCCCCCTGCAAGTTCCACAGCGGCGCGAAGCCGTCCAACCACACAACCCGGAAATGCCACTAGCTCACCCGCATCACCAAGGGTGAGGGAATGGTGCCGCCTCCGCCTCCTGGCCAGCCGCCTGCAGCTCCCCAGCAGCCGGCGGCTCGGCCGGCAGTCGGCGCCATCCAAGATGAATTCCCCGAAGAGCACGCCACCTACGTCGTCTTCACTAGTCAAGCCGATGACAAGCACAGCCGACGCCGACAGCACCAAGAAGTGAATGCAGTCGCCTCTAGCACCGCCGAGTTCATGCACTGGTCAGAAAAGCCAATCAGCTGGAGCCAGGCCGACCACCCAGAGGTGATGCCTTCGCCCGGCTCCTACGCAATGGTCTTGGACGTCACCCTCGCGACGGAGAGGCGAGCTGCCAGATTTTCCCGCGTCCTGATAGACGGCGGAAGCAGTATCAACATACTGTACCGCGATACCATGGAGAAGCTGAACATCAAAGCGAAGCAGCTCATGCCGAGCCGCACCGTCTTCCATGGTATCGTACCCGGCCTGTCTTGCTCTCCAATCGGCAAGATCAAAACGGATGTTCTCTTCGGAGACAAAGATCATTTTCGCCGGGAAGCAATATGGTTCGAGGTGGTGGATTTGGAGAGCCCCTATCATGCACTGCTTGGCCGACCTGCTCTGGCCAAGTTCATGGCTGTGCCCCACTACGCCTACCTGAAGATGAAGATGCCGAGCTCGAAGGGGATCATCATGGTAGCCGGCGACTACAAGAAGTCCACCGAGTGCGCCATGGCCAGTAGCCGGCTGGCCGAGTCCCTCGTGGTGGCAGAAGAGAAGAAGATGTTGGAACGGGTTGTGGCCATGGCCGGCAAGCAGCCGGCCTTGTCCCCCAACCCCAAAGATTGTGACGCGCAGGGCTCCTTCCAGCCTGCAAAAGAGACGAAGAAGATACCTCTGGACCCGGAGCACCCGGAGAGGTTCGCTGTCATTGGGGCGAACTTGGACAGTAAATAGGAAGGCGAGCTCGTCGGCTTCCTCCGTGAGAATCGAGACATCTTTGCATGGTCCCCAAAGGACATGCCGGGTGTCCCGAAGGATTTCGCCGAGCACAAATTACATGTCCGAGATGATGCGAAGCCGGTCAAGCAGCCCCTCCGCCGACTGTCAGAAGAGAAGCGAAGAATTGTGGGAGAAGAGATAGCCCGGCTCCTTGCAGCCGGCTTTATCATGGAAGTGTTCTTTCCAGAGTGGCTTGCCAACCCAGTTCTGGTTCTGAAGAAGAATAACAAGTGGCGTATGTGTATAGACTACACGAGTTTGAACAAGGCCTGCCCAAAGGATCTGTTTGCTCTGCCACGGATTGACCAAGTGATAGACTCCACAGCCGGATGCGAGCTGTTAAGTTTTTTGGATGCATACTCAGGGCATCATCAGATCAAGTTGGACCCGGCTGACCGCCTGAAGACTGCCTTCATCACACCCTTTGGAGCTTTCTGCTACCTGACAATGACATTCGGCTTGAGAAATGCCGGTGCCACTTTTCAGCGTTGCATGCAGAAATGTCTCTTGAAACAACTCGACAGAAATGCCCACGTCTATGTAGACGACATTGTGGTGAAGACAGAGAAGCGCGGTACCTTGCTGGAAGATCTGAAAGAAACATTCATCAACTTGCGCCGATTCCAGATCAAGCTCAATCCCGAGAAGTGCGTGTTCGGAGTGCCAGCCGGCCAGCTGCTAGGCTTCCTAGTCTCCGAACGCAGCATTGAGTGCAACCCCGTCAAGATCAAGGCCATCGAGAGGATGGAGATTCCCACCAAGCTGCGAGATGTGCAGAAGTTCACTGGCTGCTTAGCCTCCCTGAATCGTTTTATCAGCCGACTAGGAGAAAAGGCTCTCCCCTTGTACCGACTCATGAAGAAGTCCACTCACTTTGAGTGGAATGATCAAGCCGACCAAGCCTTCCATGAGTTGAAGAATATGTTGACCACTCCGCCTGTCCTGGCAGCGCCGACTGAGAAGGAGCCCATGCTCCTCTACATCGCCGCGACTAGCCGAGTCGTCAGCACTGTTGTTGTGGTCCAGCGCCCGGAGGAAGGCCGAGCCCAGCTGGTCCAGAGGCTGGTCTACTATCTCAGCGAAGTACTATCCAGCTCAAAGAAAAACTACCCGCACTACCAGAAGATGTGCTATGGAGTGTACTTCGCTGCCAAGAAATTGAAGCCCTACTTCCAAGAGCACCCCATCACGGTCGTGTGCACTGCCCCGCTCGCCGAGATCATAGGCAGCCGGGATGCATCCGGCCGGGTGGCCAAATGGGCCATTGCCTTGGCGCCCTACACGATCTTCTATCAACCCCGCACCGCCATCAAGTCGCAAGCATTGGCCGACTTCCTCGTCGACTGGGCCGAGACCCAGTACTTACCGCCGGCTCCCGACTCTACCCATTGGCGGATGCACTTTGACGGGTCCAAGATGCGCACCGCCTTGGGAGCCGGCATCGTCCTCACCTCTCCCAAAGGCGACAAGCTCAAGTACACGCTGCAGATCCACTTCGCCGCCTCCAACAACGTCGCCGAGTACGAGGCGCTCGTACACGGGCTCCGGCTAGCCAAAGAACTCGGCATACGCCGGATCCTGTGCTACGGCGACTTAGACTTGGTGGTCCAGCAATCATCTGGCGACTGGGACGCCAAGGACGCGAACATGGCGAGCTATCGTTTCCTCGTCCAGCATATAAGCGGCTACTTCGAAGGGTGCGAGTTCCTTCACGTGCCAAGGGCCGACAACGACCAAGCAGATGCCCTAGCACGGATCGGCTCCACCCGACAAGCCATATCGACTGGCGTCTCCCTCCAGCGCCTCCTCAAGCCGTCCATCAAACCGTCTCCAGAGTTGGATTCCATCTTCGTACCGCCTGCACCAGAAACAGCCGGATCCGACTGGAGAAATCCCGCAGGCAGCACGGGGACTTCGACGACCGGCCCGGGGACTGCCGTAGTCGCACCCGGCCCGGGGACTTCAGAACCCGGCTCAGGGACTGCAGGAGTCGGCCCGGGGACTGCAACGACACAAGAAGCGGTGGCCGACTCCAATGCAACACCCAACCCACCCACCCGAGTCATGGTGGCCACATTAACAGAAGAAGAAGTCACAGCTCCCTCATGGGCCCAGCCCATCCTCAAGTTCCTAGTCAGCAGAGAGCTGCCGACTGACGAGATCTCAGCAAGACTAGTGCAACGACGAGCCGCAGCATACACAATAATCAACAGAGAGCTTGTGAAGCGCAGCGTCACTGGAGTTTTCCAGCGTTGTGTCGAGCCAGAAAAAGGAGTGGCAATCCTCAAAGACATCCACCAAGGCGAATGCGGCCACCACGCAGCCTCAAGATCCCTTGTGGCCAAGGCTTTCCGCCATGGTTTCTTCTGGCCGACTGCCTTGGAGGATGCTAAAGAAATAGTCAAGAGCTGCAAAGGATGTCAAATTTTTAGTTCCAAGCAACACCTGCCGGCTTCTGCCCTCAAAACCATTCCCCTCACTTGGCTTTTTGCTGGCTGGGGACTGGACATGGTGGGCCCTTTCAAGACAGCCCGCGGTGGCCTGACACATCTACTTGTTGCTGTGGACAAGTTCACAAAGTGGATTGAAGCAAAGCCAATCAAGAAGCTCAATGGGCCGACTGCCGTAACATTCATCACCGACATCACTACTCGGGACGGCGTGCCGCATAGCATCATCACCGACAACGGCACGAACTTCGCCAAAGGAGCACTGGCACATTTCTGCGCGACGCAGGGCATCCGACTGGACTTAGCGTCCGTTGCCCACACGCAGTCAAACGGCCAGGTTGAGCGAGCAAATGGACTCATCCTCTCCGGCATCAAGCCCCGACTGGTTGTACCACTGGAGCGATCGGCCGGCTGCTGGCTCGAAGAGCTGCCGGCTGTTCTCTGGAGTCTGCGCACTACACCCAACAAGTCAACCGGCTTCACTCCATTCTTCCTCGTGTACGGTTCCGAGGCTGTCATCCCAACAGACATCGAGTTCGACTCGCCTCGGATCACCATGTACACGGAGAAGGAAGCCAAAGAAGCAAGAGAAGACGTCGTCGACCTACTGGAAGAAGGCCGGCTGTTAGCCCTCAGCCGGTCCGCCATCTACCAGCAAGGGCTGCGCCGCTACTACAACCGCAAGGTCAAGCCAAGATCCTTCCAAGAGGGCGACCTTGTGCTCCGGCTGATCCAGCGAACAGCCGGCCAGCACAAGCTCTCGGCCCCTTGGGAAGGCCCCTTTGTCGTCAGCAAGGCACTCGACAACGACTCCTACTATTTGATCGACGCACAAAAACCAAGAGCACGCAAGAGAGACGACTCCGGCAAGGAGTCGGAGCGACCATGGAACGCAAACCTCCTAAGACAATTTTACAACTGAAAAGCAGTATGTATCACGCTCCCCTTTTGTATTAAGTACAAACCAACAGGCCCCCCGAACAGTACTCGGGGACTGCCTTTTATTTATCTATGAATGACGAGTGTCATATCCATGAATGTATTATTACATTTTGAATTTTTGTCCGGCACCGGGTTCGACTAGTCGGCCCGGGGACTGGCCGCCTTGAGCTATATCGAAAGTTTTTCCTAAAGTCAGAAAAGTAGTGCGCCGGCTCCCGAGTCCTCTCTTGTTGAAAGTCGTAGCTCAAAGAACTGACTGTCCGACTAGCAAGAGGAAAGACAGAAAGGACGCCCACACGAAAAATGGCTAAGGAACTACGAACCTATATAGCAAAAAGACGGCCTCCAAACATGCCTGCCGGCTACCAGAGTAGCCGGCTGGCCGGCTTCCAAAAAAAACTTAGCTTTAGTCCAGCAGAGCTAAAGTACTTCCCCCTCCCCAATCGGCTAGGCACTCCTCCGGCTACAGATTGCAGAGCAACTGTTTGACTGGGGGGGCGGCAACCAAGGGAGGGCGGCAAAGGAAAAAGCAGAAGGACAACAAGCAAAAGTACAAGGAAAGACCAAATGCATAAGTTATATATACATAAAGCCGCCAACAGGCCGGCAACAGACATAAGTTCGAATACACCCAGTGGGTGGAATTGTGCGAATTTAACCAAACATTGTTCTAAAGAGTAACAAGACAGGAAAAGCAAAAGACGGTCGACTAGGGCGCGACATGGAGGCCGAGCTGGTCGGTGAAGGCAGCCTCGCTAGCTGAAGGAGTGGCCGACTAGCGGGCCCCGGCTTGACCACCACCTGCGGCAGGAGGCGTGGAGGCGCGCGACGTGGTGCTGGAGGTGCGGTCAGGCTAGGGCTGGCCGGCTGCTCCAGCAGCCGGCTCGGCGTCTTCACCTTCCTCCTCCTCTTCTTCAGCCTCGTCGCTGGAGTCGATCTCCTCCGCCGAGTCTTCGCCGTACGCCGGGTCCAGCCCGAACCACTCTTCCGGCTGGGCGACTCCATTGTCGTCCACCTCGGGGGCGAAGACGCTGGTGTCGGTGTAGTCGGCGATCGCCGAAGCCCACCGAATGATGGCCGGCCGCGCCGGCTCCAGCTCCGTGTCGGCTTGCTGCTGCCAGGTAGCCAGCTGCTCCAGGTTCAGGCCGGGATACCAGGCCTTGATGAACTCCCGCGCCCGCCTGGCGCCGGAGCGAGCCGCCGAGGCCTTCCAAGCCTCGAAGCGGCCGACTGCCACCTCCAGCCAGTCGGCGGTCCGACTGGGGGTGCGAGGGACTGCTTGGCCGGGCCAGAGGGCGGCCAAGACCTGCGCCCCGGCAAGCTGAAGCCGGCGGAGCAGCCGGTGAGCCGGCTGGATGCGAGCCTGGATCGCCAGGAGCTGTTCCTCCAGCGAGCGGCCGGCGGTTGGCGAGATTTCAAAGCCGGCTTGCCTCCGTGCCTGGCGACGGGCCTCGATGGTCTGGTTGGCGGCAGTAGAATAGCCAGGGAAATACTCTGCGCAAGAAAGAAGAAGAAAGGAAGAAAAGAACACCAAAATCAGAAAACAAGCCAAAGTGGCAGATGGAAAGAAAGGACGGAGAGGTAGGCGGCTTACCGTCAACCAGATCTTCGATCTGGCCGTAGCCGGAGACCAGAGTCTGCCTGGCCTCAGCCCAGCCGGCCGCCTCCGTCTCGAACTCGGCCTGGAGAGTGGCTTCGCGGTCCTGCGCCGCCTTCAGTGCCGCCTTGTGGCTTTCTTCCTGGTCGGCCAACTTCTTGGCCAGGCGGTCGCGCTCCTGCACCAAGGCAGCGAGCTCGGCGTCCTTGGCACGAAGAGCAGTCTGGGACTCCCCCAGCTATGCCCTCAGACTGGCGTTGGCCGCTGCAAAGTCGGAAGAAGAAGAAGAACAGTAAGAAATCGTCAAGGAAGATCCGACCCGACTGCTCAGCAGTCGGCCCGAATCTCGGGGACTACACCCAGTGGGTGCGCTGACGCGCCCCCACATGAGATAAAGATCAAGTCACGTACCTCGGCTCTCAGTAAGATCAGCGGTCTTCTGAGTCAGCTCCCGAGCATGGGAGTTGAAGGCGGCCGCTCGAAGGTTGTGGTAGTCCTGCAAGATGGACAGAAGACCGAAGTGAGAACAAAAACAGCAAAGGCAAAACCTCCAAGAAGTTCCAAGCCGCCTGCTCAGCAGCCGACTCGGAACTCGGGGACTACACCCAGTGGGTGCGCTGACGCGCACCCACGGAAGAAATCAAGATCAAGAAAAAAGCAAAGTCAAAGAGAAACAAGACGGGAGTACTAACCCGGATGGCCGCCCGCGTGGCGAGGAACTCGTCGGTGAACTGCCTCAGCGCCGCGGCTTGGCTTTGGAGCCGGGTCCGGACATCTTGTGCAGCCACGTTCACTACGGCTGTCCCTCCGCCTGGCGTCCACCCCGAGGTAGCGCTGGCCGCCTCCGTGTCCCAGGCCGACGAGCTGGAGCCCACGGCCGGCCGTGGCTCCGACGCGGCCTTCCCCGCGCGCCGGCTCGGCGGCACCCGGACCGCCACCTCAGCCCCCGCACCCGGCTCGCCCTCCGCCGACTGTGCAGGCGGCGGATCAGGCTGGCCGCCTTGGGCCGCCCCAGTTGGCGGGGTCGGCTCCGGCGCCTTCTCCAGGATGATGACGTCGTCGCCGCTTCCCCCCAGCCCTGGCTGGTCGCCGCTGGCTCCCCCTGGCGAGGGCTCCGTGTCCCCAGGCGCCATGGCGCGCAGGGGGGTGACCATCAAAACCTCCCCCGCCGCCGCCGCGGCCTCAGCCTCAGCCTGGGCCCTGGCTGCGGCCTCAGCGAGTGCCTTCGCCGCCTCCTCCTCCTCCCGTGCCGCCTGGGCAGCGGCCGCCTTCCGTGCCTCCGCCTCCCGTGCCTCCTGCTCCTCCCGCGCCTCCCGCGCGTTCCTTTCCGTCGCCTCCTGGAGGTCGGCGCGGGGGTCCACGCGGCGGGTGGTGCTCCCAGAGCCCCTTGGCGACTCGACGACGGAGCCGGCAGCCGCCCGCTCAAGTGACAACGGAGCTCTGATCGTTGAAGAAAAAGACGAGAGTTCAAAAACCACCAAAGAAAAGAAAGAAAGAGAGTACACAAAGAAGGATTCGGACTTACGCCGACACGGTCTGCAGTTGCTTCACCACCTTGCGGAAACGAGCCGCCTTCGCGGCCGCCTCCTCCCGCCTGGTGGCTGCCGCCCCGCCTCTGGGTTTCTTCGTTCGGCTGCCGAACAAGCCCTGGGCGGCGCAACGCTTCTGACCTCCTCCCCGAGTAGGCTGCGCGGCGGAGGAGCCCGCGCCGCGTCCAGATGCCGGCTGGCGGCGCGGGACGGCTTCGGCTTCATCCTCATCCGGCCAGTCGTCAAAGGTGGCAGTGAACCCGGAGCCGCCTGTTTCGCCGCCGGCTTGGCCTCCGCCCGGCTCGACGTCGTCGTCCATATGCACCGCCCCCAGGTCGGGGTCCTCCAGGTCATGTTCGGTCCGGTCGGGGACGAAGCGGCGCTCCATGTCTGACCCACCGGCCGGCCGAAGAAGAGGACTCTGTCAAAGAACAAGCCGACTAAGTTAGAGTCGGCCCAGAGGAACTCGGCAATGAAGAGAGAGAAAAAGATACAGGGAGAGCGTACCGTAGGCGGCGGATTGGCTCGGCTGTACGGCTCCTTGCCGAACTGCCACTCTTCGGTGAGTTGGCAGTTCGCGAGGTAGTTCACCATGTAGGCGACCTCATGGCGCGGCATCTCCTTGGTGCACATCCAGCTCGGATCGAGCTGGCCGCTCATCTAACAGATCAGATGAGGCCGGCTCTGGAGCGGAAGAACCCGGCACGTGACGAACGCGGCCAGAAGGTCGGGCCCCGTCAGGCCCTCCGACTGGACCATCACCCGCAGTCGGGCGATGGCGGTGTTTCCCGCCTGCGACAGCGTCACAGCCCGGAAGGACCACTGGGGCAGCCTGCCCACCGGTGGACCGGCTACGTAAGCCGGCAGGTTGATGTAGTCGCCCCGTGGGGCGATGTTCCGCACGTAGAAGTACGACTTCTGCCACTTCTTCACCGATTGGATCAGCGTGATGACGGGGAAGGGGTTGTCGGCAGCCGATCTCCGCGACGCGATGAAGGCGCCAGTATGAGCCGGCACGCCCTTCCTGCGCGTGCCCAGCTTCGACTGGAAGAACTCCCCCCAGAGCTCAAGGGTGGGGAGGACGCCGAGATAGCCCTCGCACAGGGTGACGAAGGTGGACTGCAGCACCACCGCGTTGGCAGTGAGATGGTGCGGCTGGAGCTGATAGAATTCGAGCCCGGAGCGGAAGAAGGCGCTTACCGGCAGACCGAAGCCACACAAGAAGTGCGAGCGGAAGACCACCCGCTCGCCCTCCTGCGGCCTCGGCGAGATTTCCATCGCCGGCGCGAGGCGGACCTCCACTTTGTCCGCGCTGGGCAGCCGCCGCGTGTCGCGGAGGAAGTCGACGTGGTCGTCATGGACGTTGGAGCCGTCCCAATCCCTGCCAAGCTGCTCTACGGTGGGAGGCATGGTGAAAGCTAGCACGGCGGCGGAGGAGCGTGCGGTGGAAGAGCACGGCGGCGAAGCGCTGTCGCAAGAACGGGCAAGAGGAAGAAGACGGTGGAAGTAGGAGGAGCGTGCGAGGGCCTGCCGCCCTCCACCTCCCCCTACTTATAGCCTCACAAGGCCGAAGAGGCCGGACGTGGGGGAGGGACGTGGGATTAACTATGCCCACTCCCCCCACGTCTCGCGATTATTACGCATAAATGCGAGCCGAAACTGCCGCACGGAACGTGCGGGCGGTTTCGGGATACAAAGGATCCGCGCCTGGGCCGGGGCGCGGACGTGGCGGGCCCCCTCCCTGCGGCGACGTCCCGTCACGCGCGTGGGCTGGCAGGCTTTCCGGCCACGTGGTTCGCCGACGGCCCGTGGCCGGCCCGCGGCCCGGTGCACGTGCCAGCGGGCTCCCGCCCTCCGACTCCAAAAGATTTCGACTCAGGCGGCGCGCCTGACCAAGGCCGGCTCCCAGCTGCCGGCTCGTCACGATAGGAAGCTGATCGAGCTTCTCAACCCCCACTCCACCTCGAAGCCCAATCAGCTTCGGGGACTACTGTCGGAGTAAATGGCCACGGGTAGCCTAACCGACTGCCCCTGGTTCTTCTGAAAAAATTATCAGGCCTTCGGGCCTCCAAGCACTCCAAGCATTGGGCCGCCTTCCCTGGCCGGCTACCTCTGAAGCCGACTCCCGGAAGGCGACCCAGCCTCACCAACTCCTCCCCAGGACAACTACGGGGCGGCCGACTCCAAGAAGCCGGCCAAGAAGGACGCCGACTCCCAGGAGCCGGCCGAGACCATAACCACCGAAGCTGTTCCCACATAACGGCGACACGACGGGGTGTGGCCACAGTGCGGCCCACTACCCCCAAGGCCCGAGGTGGGCATGGCTACAGGAGGCCGTACGGGACGGCCGTCTCCCGTGCGGCTCCGCACTGTAGCCATGCTGGCCTCGATGTCACCCACTACCGACTCCCGTACGGCCCGCGGGCGGCGGGCCCCTTCAGCCAGAGAGAGGCGTGAAGGCGGCCCGGCCTTTCCCAGTCGGCCAAGAGCCTAGCCGGCTTCCAGAAGCCGGCTACTCCCTTCCTCGAAGGGAGAGCCCCATTAAGGAGACAAGACGAGGTAAGGCTACAGTGAGAGCCCCCAAGGCGGCCCACTGTAGCCACGCTCACCTCGACAAAGCCCTCGTCATTAGAGGCGAGGCTACAGTAAGCAGCCGCCGACAAGACCCTAGGCAGTGGGGCCGGCCTGTCGACCAAGAGGCCGGCAGCCGGCGGGACCCAGCAGCCGGCGGAGAAGCCGGCGAGCGTAGACACTGACGGCTGGGACCAGAGCCCAGCCGGATTACCATTGTACCCCCCGGGGGTAGGCCTATATAAACCCGTCGGAGCACCCATGCAAAGGGTTGGCCTCTGAGCATAGTTTGCTTCTAAGCATAGCACACACACACACCATAGATAGAGAGAAGCAAGAGCTAGCCTTGTTCTTCTTCTCCCTTGATCTCAACAGCTCTAGGAGCGATTGTAGCTACCTTTCATCGATCTAGTGATCATGCGGAGACCTCGCAGAGCAGGACTAGGGGTGTTATCTCCTCGGAGAGCCCCGAACCTGGGTAAGATCCGTCGGCGTGCATGTCTTCGCCTCATCCCGTTTCCAGGCACCGGCGACGTTTTATTAGCTCCCACAATGATAAGCCATCCCTTGGCATATGTCGCACCAACCACCCGACACCATGGGCCCGGGGGCTACTGTCGGTGTTCTGGGAACGGGGGTCCCCAGACTTGCCTGCCTGCGGCCCACGGCGTGGCTTTGCTAGCGGGCCTGTACGACCCATCTTCATCAACAAGGCATTCAAGACCCTCGCGAGGGGCCAAGCCTTGTGAGGCGGACGGCGCAAGACCTCCTCAGTAGCGGCCTAGCCAGGCAGGCTCACGAGGAGCGGAGATATCAAGGCGGGGCAAACCTCGCGAGGCTCGTGTGATGTGAGCCATGACAATCGACACCAGGCGGGCGCCAGCGCGCACAGCGTCCTTGTTTCCTCTTTGGTGAGGCAGGCGCAGGCGCGGAGTACCAAGGCATCAGGCAAAGGTTTCCATATCGGTGCAACGAGACCGAAGACCAGCAGGATGGCAAGACGGAGGTCACCATGGAGCCCAAGACGGCGTCACCACCAGAGCCTTTTGCAGGCGAAGACCACTTTTGTCAGGATAGCTTGTACTAGCTGTCCCCTTTCAAATTGCCCGCCGTTGTTGGCTCCCTTCCCGAATATTTGGGGAGAGGACCAGGGCCTATATAAGTAGAGCTAGCCACCACGGTAGGGGGGATGGGATCAAGAACTGATCGAGTCCTCACCCACACAAGTTCGACAAGCACAAGAACACCTCAACCTCAGGAGGCTGTTCTTCCCCTTGTACTGTTCATCATCAGCCCAAGAGGCAATCCACCACCACCACACTGGAGTAGGGTATTACACCACAACGGTGGCCTGAACCAGTATAAATCTCGTGTCTTTCTGTGTTGCGAGTTTGTCGAGTTCGTCCGCGCGATCTTAGTGAGCTAGGCTGTAGATCGGTAGGTGGGAAAGAGCTTCGCGCGCACCCCATAGTTCGAACCTTAAGGGTTTTTCCGGAACCCCAGATCCGACAGGAAAGGGTTCTGATGTGAATTCTTCTGGTTTGTATATCTATCTCAGCCCTTGCTTGAAAACCTCAAAATTAACTTGCATCTTCCCTTATCACACTACACTTTCTCTTCCTTATTCCATTTCACTGAGGTAAGCAACACTTTTTCACGTATTCACCCGAGATATTCTAGAAATTGGTCATATTGATCTGTCATCTTGTTCTCGATAGGAACTTGCTACTGTCTTGGTTGGTTTGAGAGCAGGCACTGTCTATATATTCGAAACCGGAGGAGAGTTTGGGTTTGGATCACAGACGATCGGAGATTTTGGATTGAGATGGATGGTTGTGCTTGAAGTTACGAATCGGGTAATGCTAAGTTGAATCGGCTGATCCGTTTCATCCTCTTTCGGCAAAGGAAGTTGGACTTTAGTTAGCTAAAAAAAAGTACCAGCAGCCTGTCTGTGCCCTTTGAGTTATAGCCGCCAAATCTAAAGATTCCTTAAGTTGTCGTACGGCTTCTTTTTCTTCTTTTGTCAATGATCGGTGACAATGAATGCTATGAATGTTCGCTTCCACTAATGTCGTATACGAATTGTGAGGTGCCCATAGCTTCCCAAAAAGAAGAAGAGTCATTGTCGTTTCCTGACCGATATGAATGCACATATTTACCCTCGCCTCGGGAAATACCACCAGTAGAGTCTGCAGAAGGTGTCGTTCAGGAGAGATGCTAGGCTCTAGATATGCGAGTGAGATACCCGCCCTCAGTCATGGCCTGGGTTGAAGAAGGAATCTATGTTCTTGGAAGCAAAGAAAGAACTCCGGTATTGCGACCTTATCTTTTTGCTCAAAGAACGAATCAAACCCCTTGTCGAAGCCCTTTATGATATATAACCCTGGATCGAGTCAGATTTGGGGCGGCTGAACCACTTAAGCTGAAACTTTAGTAGATGTCGACGGAAAGGTGAGAAGAGCTGATGAACCTACCAAGCAACAATTAGTTGTGCGGTGTACATACAGGCTAGTTTCGCCATTAGCGATGAATTGGATTTATTAGTAAGGGAATGAATGAAGCGGACCGGAAAGAAGATGGATTTTGGAATACAAAGAATTCCTCTTCTAGGTTTCTGCTTCAAGTAGTAAGCAAAGGATCCTACCTGCTAATGGTTGAAGACCTTGGCGGCCTCTAGTTCTTCTATCTAGTTTTTTAGCCTAGCGCGAACAAATAAGCTTAAACAAATGGTTTCTTTGGCAACGGTTTTTTCTAGTTGATTTGTCCTTACATATATATTAGCCGTAGTGTAGTTTAATAAACTGCTCATAGCTCTTATCATTCCTTTATCCATGCATAGACTGGGAATATATTAGCTCTTAGCTCTGGCACTTTCTTCTTCTTTATTTGCCGTTGCATTCAATAGCCTATTTGAAGTTAACAACAACTTTATTAGCTAGCTCTATGAAATACGTATATCTTCTTGGCTATCTAGGCTATCGCTACAGGCTTTTTCAACCTATAAGCAGACCTTTGTATACACCCTTGTAACTGAACTAGCTATTCACAAAGAAAGGTCTATACCGTACATATACCAACTACGCACCCCTTGTATACTTCTTTTTCCTTCTCCCGTGCTTCAAGTTCTGCCCCAGCTCACTTCTATTTCCAGCAATCTATGTGGGAAGCACTCGTTCAAAGTAAGTTGAGATTCAAAGCGTTCCCGTAAGCTAGTAAGTCAATCAAAGCTATAACTCTATTTGTTAGTTTCAGGAAACTGGTACATATTTCAAATAATATATATATATATATTATTTGGTATTTACCAATTTTAGACTAAGCATAAATTCATTTGGAAAGAAAAGGGAAATCCCCTAAAATAAAGGATTTTTACTACGTTGCCCTCAAAAAGAAGAGGAAGACAAACTAGACAAGAGACAGAAAAAGGTAGAGACCAACCACCGAAACAAGGGAGTAAGGGCTAGGGGGATATGGGCCAAGAAAGGTCCGATGTATCGGTTAGCTATACCTAATCCTTCACTCAAAAAAGCATCACACCCTTTGTAGGTTCAAGACGAAGTCAAGCATGATCACCTACTGCAAACTCCAAATATCGTGGTCGGTGTACCTGGTCCTGAACTACTTTTAATCTAGAATAAGTGGAATCTTCTCGGCACTCCCCTTCATCTTCTATGGCCCCGTCGGTCGGTACGTGCCAACCCCAACAAATCGGGGTACGACAAAGGTTCCCGTAGAGTGCTTCGAAAGGTGCCATTCCGATGCTAGAGTGATAACAGTTGTTGTAAGCAAACTCGGCTAATGTATCTCTATGCCTATTTAGTAGGCTTGCCCATTGATGCTCTTCGGGCCGATTGTATGGGATGTGTTCTGGTGTACAGTGGGAGATGCAAGGATATCGATTGAATATTGATTTGTTGGCCATGGAGTTGGGAGCATATGATGTAGTCCTAGGAGTAGACTGGATGAGGAAATTCCCTATTATTTCAATAAGTCTTTCCGTTGGTTGTAACTAATCACGTACCCACTGCTGCGGAATTCCTTTTACCTAACCAGGATTGAAGTAATGATAAACAATGTTGGGCCTGCCTGCTTGTTCAGCACCACCCATTCCCATGGGAATATATGGATTTTTCGGGCCAGTGGGAGGATCATTTTCCTTTGAAGGTAATTTTCCCAACCAATAAGTATTGGGCTCCCAAGTAAACGAAGCGAAGGATCAAGTAACCAACATGTTGCGAAGCAGCCAAGTAAACCCAGAAATGACTCAAGTAATCCAAGGGCAGAGCAACGTAATCCAAGGAGGGGCTACGTGATCCAACTGAAGAGCTACGTAAACAAGGAACACATGAACCTGCTAAGGATCCACTCCACCTGCCAAGTGGACCAATCACAAGAGCTCGGGCCGAGAAATTCAATGAAGTAATCCATATGCTGATTCAGCAAGCCAAGCATTGGAGTTGGTATTCCAAGTTTATTGAATAACCTAGCTGTCTTAAACTCGCCAATGGGATTCTGTGTAATCCTCCGGTCTACATGGTGTAGGTAAAGGGCAAAAAAAGTCGCTAATTAGTGGCACTGAAGTATGCACCCGGCGTGTAAACTTCTTCTTTTTATTTACCAATGTCGCTATCTGACTGATCATCCTTTGAGACCACGGAGAACATTAGAGAGAAAGATACGTCACCCAAAACAAATTGACACCTGACTTATATGAGTCAGCTAGAAACTCAAGGCCTGGCCTTTTGTGGGAGAATGCTGAGTCCTTCCCAAAATCGCCTGGATCAACGAAAGATCTGGATAACGCTAGGTTGTGATACTGATGTCTGATTTTACTCATATACATCCGATAGTGAAGGCCGTGAAGTTTGAACAGCCTCACTTAACCCTGGTTCGGTAACCTTTCTAGCGCCCAGGTATCCAAGACCTGTAGATAGAGGCCCACTTTCCATTGGATACTCCGAATAAAAGAAGAAGTAGTTACCTAATCATGGGTCTACACGTAAGATCTCCTTGCGTAGAGGTTAAGGCCCGACGGATTACTTAAATTTAGTTTGACTAACGTTTCCTCATCGACTGCGAGAGTTTGTGGTGTGTGTTCTCGGACCAAAGAAACCAAGCAAGCATACCTTTCCTTTAATGGAGTATGTTGGGTATGGTACTCCCTCTTTATCAGCTCGATGTTCAATCAGCATTCCTTCACGGGGATCTTGACCGGATGTAAGTCAAGATTGCTATTATCTTTTTAGAGAACATAAACTTCAAAGCTTCTAGTCTGTCCCAACTCTTTCGAGCCGCTCTCCCAGTCAATGTTCAAAGGCATCAGCATACCATAGAACTTTTGAGCTTGAGAAATGCTTTTGTGGCTTCTTCTCCACACCTTTCTTTAACAACTCAGTTAAAGGCCTGCTGATAGCTCCATACCCCGGTACAAACCTCCTATAATAACCCCTGCAACCCTCGGAGTTCTCTGACATTGGCTGGTCCTGGCCAAGCTGTCATGCCCTCTACCTTGTTTGTATCAGTAGATACCACAATTTCATAAATAATGTATTTCCTTTATGAAATTTGGCTCACCCACAAAAAGTTTGTTCTGCCGGAACACTTCCTCTAGAAACTTGAGATGCTCCACCATGGTAGAACTGTACACTAGAATGTCATCAAAAAAGACCAATACCCCTTTCCAACATATCTCTTTAAAAACAATATTCATGAGTTGTTGAAAGGTTGCCGGGGCATCACCTTGAATTCAAAAAGCCGGTCCTTCAAGCTGTTCTATAGATATCCTCTTCCTTTCATTCTTATTTGGTGATAACCAGCCCTCAAGTCTATCTTAGTTCACACCTCATCCAAAAGTGCCGGTCTTCTATGATAGGAATGGGGTATTTGGAAAACATAGTTGCTGCATTTAGTTTTCGATAGTCGAAACACATTCTCCAGGTTCCATCTTTCTTCAACACCAGAGCTGCTTTGGGGCTTGTACTGGGCCTGATTACAACATTTTGCAACAGCTCCTCTACTATCCTTTCAATCTCTGTTTTCTAGGTGATAGCATTTCATCGAAATACAAATGGTGGCCCACGTTTAGAAATCTTTTTTAGGGTATTCTATTTCAACAGAACAAATCAAACTTTTTATATATTCTATTTCATCTATATAAACTAAACGGCCCACTCAACTTTCTTAATTCATCCAGGAAGTCCTTCTAGGTTTTGGAGGTTACACGGTTTAAGGCCCGGATCGCATAGTTGACTTGATCACGCCTTTTCCCATATAAAATAAGATCTGCTGCCCGGGAGATGTCTTCATCATCATCCAGGCTAATTCCCCGTCTATTTAGAAGCTCCCTGGCTTTAGATTCCAATATATTGTCCCTTTCTTTCGCTGTCTCTATTCTATTGGTGGACGGTCATAACTCTAATATAGGGCTTTGAAGCATAAAAATCAACTACAATCTAGTTTTTTCACAAAGGCTGGTTGAGGCTCAGACTCAACCATTTGTGCTTTGTAGATGATCTTTTTTTTCAGCGGTGGTGATCTGAATTCTATCCAAGAGCTTACTAGTATCATGACTCATTTTAACAGAGTGTCTGGGCTTTCAGTTAATGCCAAAAAAGTAAGATCTTCTTCAGTGGTATTTCCTTTTCTTTGAAACAAACTATTTTTGAGTGTGTCTTTAATGAAGGGATTTTACCAGTGAAATACTTATACCCTCCATTCATTTCCTTTTCTTTCCAGGCTAGCTCCCTCTGTAGCCGGTGGTTGATGTAGATGAGTATGGGAAGACAATGGTAGTTTCATTCTAGGTCCCACTAACTGTTGAATAGTTGGTTTGAGTTTTTTTTGGATCCATGCAAGCCATTTCTAGTTGAAGTCATAAGGTACCATCCTGTTCCAGCCAGGAAGACAACTCTATCTCACAAGTTAGCTGGATCTTTTATTTAAGCCAAAGGCTAGAAAACCTATTTCAAATGAGTTTGGGCTCCGTTAAGTTATCCTCATTTCCTGAGATAAGCGCAGTTCAACAAAACTAAAAGCTAGATATATCGTTGTAAAGTAGAGCTAGACTGCATGATTGGATTGTGTAGAAGGATAATAAGGATTTTAAAATTCCTTCTTATTTTCTTAAAACGAAAGAATAAAGAGAGTGGGATGGGATGAAAGTAAACGCAAAGAGTTGATTCGATCAAAGAACCTTGCAGCTTTAGTGCAACAAGCCAATCGAAAGCACTCATCTTTATCGACGAAATGCTTTTTGGTCTCTTCCTCACTAAACGCCCGCTTCCTGGCTCCTCCCTCTTTGCCTAGCGGTTAAGTAGATAGTAGGTCCCCCTGGCCCCGCAACCAAGAGTCACTCGTTGAAAGCTGACCAGGAAGACAATAATTGCTATTTCAAGAATGCATGGTTGGAGTTCTTCTATTGACGAAGGGAAGAGGACGGTCTTACTTTTCAGAGATACCTGACTTATTAGTGGACTGGTCATGTCATAGCGGAAGGTCAGAGGTGGGAAACAAGGTAACAGAGGAAATGCTTACTGGGACATAGCCTTCGGTACGAGTTGAAGGGAAGAGGTTTGATTGCTAATAAAATCAGTGGAAGAGCTGCTCGGTCAAAGGCATTCTCTCAAGTAGCAAAGGCAAGATGGAAAAACAGGAATGAAGGTTGCTAGGTACCGCTCTGTGGTAACATCTATCGATTCCGCTATCGAGAAAGTCTGGCAAGGGAAATATCTGGCTGAGGAATTAGAGGAACTTTGGTAGCACTCGGGGACAGAATCAATCAAAGAACTTAAGAAATTGCCCATACCGACAACAGCTCCCAGTTTAGAAAAAACCCTCTCTCATCAGGCAGGTATACCTGACCCTTTTTTAGCTAGTTTCGAGAAAGCAGTAAGTTAAGTAAGTCAAGCCCTTCTAAGCGAAGAATAGCGGAGAGAAATGGTAACATAATAAGGGAAAGGGAGCTAGCTGCTTCCATATCGCCCCCAAAAAAGAACCAAAAAGTTCCAGAGGCATCTTCCATTCATTTCGATTTAGGTCTTTCCGCACCATACTTAGATATTCCCTTTCTACGATCCAGAATTCCTAGCAAATCCTTGACACCTCGAATACGATGGGATTTCACACCTGGCGAATCTTTCACTCTACCTCCTCTGACTAAGACTATAGAATGTTCCTGCGAATTATGACCTTCACCTGGAATGTGAGCAAATATATCATGTCGATTGCTGAACCGTACTTTTGCTATCTTACGTAGAGCTGAACTAGGTTTTTTGGGTGTTCTCGTCGAAACACGCAGGCATACTCCTTGCTTCTGGGACATTGATCCGAAGCTCGAGTACGGTCCGTGCGCCATTTTCCTTCTCTACCATGACGAATCAATTGATTTTTTGTAGGCATCCCTCTTTCCTATGTCCTTCCCCCCTTTGCCCTTTCAAAAGTGGTTACTCCCGATCCGAAGCACCCCTTTTCCATTCATAGAGAGATCCAATCGTCAAAATCAATAGAAAGGCCATCATGGACCAAGATCCAAATAGATCAATCTTGTTAGGAGGTATTGCCCAAGGAAAAGAAAAGGTAACTTCCGGATCATGGATAATAAATAAAATAGGAACTGGATAAAATCGTATATCGAAACGACTTCTGGCATCACCAGAGGGATCGGAACCACATTCGTAGGCCGACAATTTTTCTGGATAGGTCAAACTATTGGAAGCAAATGGAAAAGGAACACCGAGTGAAATCAAAGAAACTAGCGGACTGATCACTAAATAGATACAAATAGGTGCAAATTCTGACATCACCAAAGCCCACTTCGTTCTCTCGCTCTCCTTGCGGCTCTCCTTGCCCGCGGAGTGGCATACCGAAAAAAGATGCTCAGATGTCGATTCGAACCACTGAAGGATTTCAAGGGCAATGCCCCTTGCTCTTCCCACTGAAACAAGAAAAAAAGGATTTGCAGTCTAGCAAGAAAATGGATGCGCTAACGCGCAACGACTTTCGCGCTAGTTGCTCAATCCATTGCTTGTTTTGCTCTAACCAGCTGAGCTACCAGAACCAGTTGCCTAAAGTCTCATTTCTTCATCTATGAGCATCCTACCTGCAGTGGAGGAGCTTGCTCAAGAACCGAGAGCTGGCCAGGGACTGGACGGCCCTTGTTCGGGAAGGTCTTCTTCGCTATAGACGCCATCAAGAACAAGAAAGGGGCGCTCCGCTCCTAGTCACTAAGCAGCTATTCTGTCCGACGGCGGACTCCATCAATCTGAGGTTCTTTCTCTCATGTAATTTCGCCCGCCCGTTCTACTTCCGTGCCGGAGGAAATGGGATTCGAACCCATGATACAATCTTCTTGTATGTCGATCTAGCAAACCAATGCCTTAAGCCACTCAGCTATACCTCCAAGTTGTTGATCGGAATTGGATGTGCCGGGTTGGTTGCCCGAAGATCCACTGTGTAAGCCGTAGCGCGCGTACTCTTCTTTACTAAGCGAGAAAGACTCTATCAAGATCTATGGATCTCCCCAGCGTCCAAGCGAGACCCCATCCAAACCAAATCCACCACTCGTTGGGCGAGGCCTTGCTTTCTATGAACACCTCACCACTGAATGAGAAACTTAGCCTCCAGCCCGACCAAGAGAGAAGACAGGGTCAAGACGACGCCACCCTTTCTCACCTGCCTGAATGGAATGAATATCTCCTTTGTCTAGTCGAGAAGGGAAAAAGCCTGGCGGGGAATAGGACCGTGACTCTTCTAAACCATTACATGACGGAGAAGTCCATTCTCGTCATGATGGATCCACGTCCTACCATAGTGCTCGGAGAACCTGCTTCTAGAAGATTCTATAGTGATCCACTGGAATCGGCCTCGGGTGACGCCTCCCTAGTCGTCGAAAGATTTCATCCCTCGCTCGGTCGTTAAGGTGGGGTGAAAACTGCAATTAATGCTCTATCTCCGTCATAGAATATGGGATACTCACTTTCAATGGCCTCGCATCCCCAGAGCCTCAGACTAGCCTGCCCTCCCAATCGGGGTTATAAAGGGTCCGGTATCAGCAACACCAGCCAATCGTGTTGGTACGGTGGGTTCCCCATACCCACTATTCAGAAAAAAACTTGCCATAGCAGCTCAAACCTCCGATCGGGAAATGGGAGTTCTAACCTATCCTATCCCCAATTCCAAACAAATTGATTGGACCGAGGTTCGTGCAGGGAGAGAATAGAAACTAATAACGATGGAGCAAGAAAACGGATGCGCTAACGCGCAACGGCTTTCGCGCTAGTTGCTCAATCCGTTGCTTGTTTGGTTCGAGGTTGAGCTCACCCGCCGCCCTACATCAGTAGTCTTCCTAACTTCTCTTCCCGTTTTTTTCTCTAAGGTAAGGTCCTTCAAGAACAGCATTGTGGTCGCAACGGGGCTCTAGGTGAATATTGTCCGCCCGTATGAGCCGGGTTGTGAATATTTATAGGTCGGGGTCTTTACTGAAAAACCACAATACTACACTACAACAATTTGAAGAAATTCGCAAGTGACTCTAATTTGAATTCACTAGTCGTGCTGAGTTTTTTCTATTTCAATATAAAAAATCCGCCAATCCCGATATTACCACATTTCATTCTGGTCCATTGCCCATTCCTGAATGAAAGAAATGAGCTTTGCCCCTTCACTCACTTCTGAATGACTCCTTTAGCACTCTCTTTTTTATATCAAAAAATAGAAATAGTTTACCTTTACCATACCTTCCAAGCAAGAGTGTTTTATTGCAAGATTAAGTTATTACTGAACAAAGAGAAATTCTCATTATAAAGGATGAGAGAAATTCGGAAGCACTTTTTTCTTATTCTAGCATACGGAATTGAATTGGTCTAATTTAGGACTTTCTAATTGATTTTTATCTTACCTAATTCTATCTACGCCCAAGGGGTAGGTACGTCACAAGCTCTGGGCAGCTATCTTATTCCAAAGAATCTCGCTCCCTAAAAGGTTGCCGATACCATACCTCTATTCAACCCTACTGGATCCAACTGTTTAAGTGTTTAGTCGAGAGGAACCACATTGACACCATGCTTGTGCTAAGCCACAACTCCATCAAACTAATCTGGATTTCTTCTTGTTTACGAATAATGGGGCATCTTCCTAACCCTATCAAACCTCTTTGCAACTACTTCTCTTTGTTCTCAGCAGCCCGAAGGATTTTTCGAGTCTCAAAGTCCTGTTAGAACTCCCGCGCTTGCTCCTTTGGAGCCAAATGGATCTGAATTTCGGTAAGATAATACAAGAATCGTATTTGGTTGGGTTCTAACTCTGCTATTCAGTATGGCGCGGGTGTGATACCGGTGAAGAAGCGAGTAGTTGACAGTCAGGGAAGTAGATTCCTTTAAGGAGAGAAATTCATTGGTTTAGCCGTTAGGAGGAGCTTCTTTACACGTCGGTAGCGGAACAGCCCAGGCTGCTTAATATGCTCTTGGCACAAAGGTAATAGAATGGGAGTCTGACGACACCCGGTACTCGGGATCTCCTGCTTGAAGAAGCAAGGAATTTCAATTACTCAACCGTTGAATAAAATAAACTAGATACCCATGTTTCCAATATTTACTTCTCTTTACTTGCAGGATCTGGCCTAAGTATAAAGTAGATTTGCTGCACAAGCTCAAGTGTAGGAGGAAGCAGGGGTGGCGAACAAAATGTTGGTATGGAAGATCTCTTGCTCCCCCTGAAGGGTTCTTAGATTACCAAGTAAGGGAGGGAGGTAGGTACCATGGTTTCCTTCTTTTATTGAATACCAGTAACGCGAGTAAACATTTAAGTGAGAAGTTAGGTAAGCGTTGGCAATGGCCAAAGCCTTTACTCTTTACTTCTTGACTATAGTAATAGTAAATAATGTCACTAGATTTCGGCATAAATACTAGCCAGGTACCATTTCTGTAACACCCCAAAATTTTGACCTTGTTTTATTAATTAAAATTTTGCCAGGAAATTAAATTTTTATTTTTCTGGATTTCTCCTTTGATTTCAGAACCCCTCTTCCCTTTAATATTGTGAGTTTTTCCCTCAAGTGGAAACTTTCTTTGGACTTATGTGCCCTCTTTATAAAAACAATTCTTTATCAGTAGATTTTATTTGCATAATTATTTTTCATGAGCTTTATTCTTTTAAAATGATCTTTCATAAAGTTGGAGCCCCTTTTTGCACTACAACCATTTGATAGATGCTTTTAAAAATTTCCACCAAAATTTGGGGATGTCATGTGATGGTTCCACATCACTTTCATGCAAAAATATCTTGTGGTCATTGGAGATTTTGAGCCCTACATCAATTTTTCAAATCTGGTCCAGTGGGTGTTTTTGCACTACAACCTATTTAAATATTCTTCTAAAAATTATTCCAAGTGTTTGGAGATGTCTATTGATGCTCATAACTCAGCCTCATGCAAAAACCCAGTGTTGTTCTTTGAAAAATTTGAGTGAATCATCTTCATTTCCATTTTGGTCCAGTCTGGTGTTTTGTACTGCAACCCCATTTTATTTTGCTCTAGTACCTTTGAGCTTTTTCCTACCTATAGTTATCCTTAACAAACCCTTAAGTCCAGGAGATTGGACCCATTGGCATATTTTGGTGCATGCAATGATAGCCTTTAGTTTCTGCCCAAAACTGGTTTTCTCAAAAACTTACACTATCAAGTTTCTGTTTTTGCCAAACTAACCTTGCCACCTTCTTTAGCTCCTAAAGAGACTAGGTTCTGGAGAGTTTGGCCACCCCAAGAGTTGCCTAGATGCCCATGGCATTCTGTCGAACACCCTGTGTGCAGAGACAATTTTGGCATGTCCTCTGGTTTGCATTGTGGACTTGAGCCCCTGACCCATCCAGCATGTCCACTAACCTCCCAGATGTCTCTAACCCTGGCCTGTTAGCTGCCAGCCTCACCCAGGCTCCCTAGCGCGCACTGGCATTTCGTCGAACACTTGCTATGCGTGCTCTGGGCGCGCCCAGAGCGCACGTTTTGCACGCGCGCGCACTGAGTCGCCGCGCCGCACTGCCACCCTCGACGCGACCCGTCCCTGGCCCCTACTCACCTGCTGAGCAGCGCACTAGCCTCGCCCACTCCCCACGCCAACCCTGGCGCCCCACAGCGCCGCTGGCAGAGCTCTTGGCGGCACGCCAGCGTCGGCAGCGGGTTCTGCCGTGGACGGCGCCGCCCAAACCGCCCACGCGCGCCAGCTGCCCCCTATGAACAGCCCGAGCTCATCCACTTGCTCGTCGGCACGCGTTCGTCGCTGCCACGATGCCCTGCAACTAAAGCAACGGCGACTCGTCGTCGATCTTATCCCCGCCGCGGAGCCAGCCCCGTCACGCTATAAAAGGAGGCCCCGTGCTCCTCCGAGCACTCAGGCAACCCCAGGCCACCCCCTTGGTTTCCCCTTAGCCAGCAATCGTCGGGGAGAGTCCTTCTTCCTCGTCTCCGGCCAGCTCGACCGCCGCCGAGCTCTGGAGAAATTCGTCGCAGCCAGGCCCTCCCTTGCCAATCCAACACCACCAAGAGCTTCCCCGTAGTCAGGCGGAGCTGCCTAGCGCCTCAGCTTCGACCAAGGACCACCGGAGCCCCAAGTCCACTTTGCTCCCGAACCTCCGTCCGCCGCGGAGCTCGCCGCCGGTGACCTCCTCCGTCCCCACCTGCCTAGCACCCATCGGGAGGACCGCCCCAGTCTGGCGGATCCATCCCTACCCTCGGGACCCCGTGGGGAGCTGCCGTTCGCCGACGGCGATCGCCGGAGCCCCGCACCGCTCGGGCAGAGAGAAGGGAGGGAGAGGAAGAACGGTCAAACCTGACCAGTGGGCCCCCCTGGACCCACTATCAGTGACCCGCGCGGCCGTTCTCTCTGTTTAAGTGAAAGCGCAAAGATCCGGAGTACGTCACCTCTGCCTTGAAAGCGTATTTTCCCCGAAGCGTTTTCCTTTTTCTGTTTTTATTAAAACAGAACTTTAACTGATGTTTGACTGGCTATAACTTTTAAAATAAAACTCCAAATGAGTTAATTCTTTTTCCTACCTCTCTCAAATTTCATCTAGTTTATTTTAAGATTTATTTCAAAAATATTTGAGACAACTTTTTGTACTGTTTTTGAAATATGTGTTGTTTGTATATTTCTCAAAATAGGATTTTTGGAGAATAAGGCAACCTTCAAAAGTGCACCCCCACATGCATACACTTGAAGGCAAGCATTCTGAACCCTGGTTAATATTTTTGGATGTTGTTGATAAGTTTACAACATCAACTTGACTTGGAGCATACGCTATTTTATGTGACGATAAAAATCATATGCATGAGTGCATAGTGGAGTTTTCTTTGCTGTGAGAAATGGATATGTTGGTGATGGTATTCATCCTCGAAAGCTTCCCTTGCATACCGGAAGGAAGCCGGGAAATTCGTGGTCTTGGGTAGACACGGGCTTGTCCCTAGTACCTCGTCGGGACGAGCATGTCCGGTATGGCATGGTGAGGCTTGACGAGTGATAAGTCTACCTGTTAATGGAAATACTTTTGTTATGCTAATCATGCAGAGAATACTTGAACCTCCTGAGTCGGCCATAGATCGAGTCTTGTCCAGTAACCCCCATACTTGCTTTGTACTACCACTTGTCCCTGCCATAGGTAGGGTACGGTTCAGTAAGTTGTCAACCCCGTACAGAGAGGCCGTGATGAGGGTCCCGTGGCCACGGATTAAAGCCTGTCATCCGGTCCGGGGCATGGGTGTTTCCGGTTGGGACCGAGAGGGGGGCCACCCCTTAGAGCACGCGTATAGAAATTTGATCCCATGCTACGTCGAGGTTGTAGCCTCCCCACTTAGAGTTTGGCTTGACAGGTGTTGTGGGTGATTCCAGACATCGGTGAGTTAAGCTGGTGTGTGCAGGTCAGGAGTGTTCTCAATCAAAAGACCGTAGACGAAATTTGTCCCAATGGACTAAAGAAATCCGTTGACCGTGGGTAAAGAGTACACCCTCTGAAGAGATTATACATCTATTCGAATAGCCGTGTCCATGGTTAAGGACTACAGTCTGGGATAGGTCAAGTGTCGGTCTTAGTGTCGGTCTTCGGAGGAAAAACGGCTAAATCAGAACCTTGATTATGGACTGTGACATATGTGGATTATGATCATTATTATTGTGTACTAACCATTTACTTCATTTGTATTTTTGAGTACCCCCAGGATGGTTCTACCTCCTGGATACCCATTACCATTATTCTATATAAGCCCTTTATGTGGTGTCGCATAGACGCCCGACTGTGGCATGCCTGTCATTTCTGTTATTTATAAGCCCTTTATGTGGTGTCGCTCAGACGCCCGACTGTGGCATGCCTGTTATTTCTGTTACTTATAAGCCCTTTATGTGGCGTCACCCCGACGCTCGACTGCGGCATTATTATTCTTGCAGTTTCCTCTCGAGGAGTCATTCAGACCCTCGTTTGGCACCCAGTATTTTATTTTTGGTTATTTCTAACCACAGGTGTGCATCATGGGTTTTCGTATATTTCGTGACAGATGTTGTGATCACATAATAATCCGGAGCATGTTTGATATATTATACCCGTGTTCCTGATGTTTGCGAGTACATTCAAACGTACTCACTGGCTTGTCCCTGGCTATTGTCTTGGCCAGATTTCTTGCGCGGAGAAGAGTGTTACGACGACGGCCCCGGAACCTACGCAGTGTTGTCAGCAGCCTCGCGAAGATAGGAGTTATCCTGGTCAGCTGTTCTTGTGGGAAATGGAGTCCCATAGACGTAGATGAACCACAAACCGCTTCCGCCATCAACCACTAGAAACCAAGTGTTGTACTCATAGGCCACAATGGTCTTGTACTTCATATTTTGTACTTTGCTTGGAATTCTTGTATCAAGTTGGTGCCTCATCAGCTAACAGTAATCCTGGGGCTGGTGAGCACAAAGGCCGTTTTCAGGGAAATTAATATCCCGAAAATCCGGTCGTGACAGACTTGGTATCAGAGCCAGGCTGACCATTGGCTAACCCTATCTTAGCCAGGTCAATAAACCTAGGTTGACCAACCCACCAGACCTTAACCAAACCCCAGCCAAGCTTCTCGCGTAAGATAGCCACACAGTGACCCCGACGCTTTTGGCAGTCGGTGCCCAACCTATCAGCTTAGCCTGTCGATCACGCGCCAGTGACCGACACCTAATTTGTCTCATTCGCAAGCGTGCGAAGGAAGACTCCGCCCCTTTTTCTATAAAAAGGACACGCTAGCCTCAACCCAGCACATCACAGCCTCTTTCCCAAACCAAGCCACGATGCCTGGCCCCATTGTTCACAATGAGACCATAGCAACCAACCTTGGAGGTTTCGTGACCATGCTCGCAAACCTCACCCGCCGTGCCTATGCATTAGAGGAGCCCCCAGAATATGTTGTGTACCAAGAGCTCATGAACGGTGAGAGCCATCAGTTCTAGGCCACTGTACACATTTATGGTAGGGGTCTATCGCCAGAATGCCCCTACAGGTTCACGGGAAGGACCACTCCCTTGAGCCGCAAGCCATCCAATTGGCAGCTCGAGAAGCTATAGTCCAACTCCGGCATTTGTCGCCCAGAGTTAACTGTCGCTCGTTCTACTACTACCCCAGTCGTAACGGGTATGGTAGGATGCCTCTAGTTGCCAACGGAGATCACGAGACGGATCCTGCACTATTGCATCTGGTGCGCTATGTGAGTGCACTCGAGGGACTATTCGATCAAATCACCCTTGATCTGATCACAGCTCGTAGAGAACTGTTTCGCCGAGCCCTGGCGAGAGGAGAAGTGGAGCCCGACACCGACAACCCAGTCGTGCTGTTCGGACACCCGATCGAGCCCTTGAGGTCTGCCCCAGCCATCGACCAAAATACTTTGATGTCCCTAGAAGTGCTTCGTCGCCTTTTGGGAACACACTCCAACGGGATTGTGGCCAGCAACCCCCGCGATGGTCATCACCGCTACCCCGACCCTGCAGCCCCTCAACCTCATCCGGCTATTCCCGACGGTGAAACCCGTGGGGAAGATTCGACGTCCTCTAGGCAAACCCGCTTAGATATTAACGGAGTAGACTAAGTCACTCGAATAGTAACGAGCCTTATTATTTCTACGCCTTGTAATTGTGTGATCCTGTATCGCCATTATCAAAGGATGTCTGCTTGTGCGCCCCAGTACCAAAGACGTTTTCTCCGGACCCTGTCCTTTTGCCGTCTTTATTATAAACGTCATAGCTGTGTTTATTTGTGTGTTGCAGCTTTATGTTTGTACCCAAAATTCGTGCTATGCGCAAACTCTTGTTTTCAACTTTTGGGTGTATTTTTTTTAAAATCAACCCTTAGCAAATCTCGAGGACGAGATTTTTTTTCTTAAGGGGGGTAGTGTTGTAACACCCCAAAATTTTGACCTTGTTTTATTAATTAAAATTTTGCCAGGAAATTAAATTTTTATTTTTCTGGATTTCTCCTTTGATTTCAGAACCCCTCTTCTCTTTAATATTGTGAGTTTTCCCTCAAGTGGAAACTTTCTTTGGACTTATGTGCCGTCTTTATAAAAACAATTCTTTATCAGTAGATTTTATTTGCATAATTATTTTTCATGAGCTTTATTCTTTTAAAATGATCTTTCATAAAGTTGGAGCCCCTTTTTGCACTACAACCATTTGATAGATTCTTTTAAAAATTACCACCAAAATTTGGGGATGTCATGTGATGGTTCCACATCACTTTCATGCAAAAATATCTTGTGGTCATTGGAGATTTTGAGCCCTACATCAATTTTTCAAATCTGGTCCAGTGGGTGTTTTTGCACTACAACCTATTTAAATATTCTTCTAAAAATTATTCCAAGTGTTTGGAGATGTCTATTGATGCTCATAACTCAGCCTCATGCAAAAACCCAGTGTTGCTTTGAAAAATTTGAGTGAATCATCTTCATTTCCATTTTGGTCCAGTCTGGTGTTTTGTACTGCAACCCCATTTTATTTTGCTCTAGTACCTTTGAGCTTTTTCCTACCTATAGTTCTCCTTAACAAACCCTTAAGTCCAGGAGATTGGACCCATTGGCATATTTTGGTGCATGCAATGATAGCCTTTAGTTTCTGCCCAAAACTGGTTTTCTCAAAAACTTACACTATCAAGTTTCTGTTTTTGCCAAACTAACCTTCCCACCTTCTTTAGCTCCTAAAGAGACTAGGTTCTGGAGAGTTTGGCCACCCCAAGAGTTGCCTAGATGCCCATGGCATTCTGTCGAACACCCTGTGTGCAGAGACAATTTTGGCATGTCCTCTGGTTTGCATTGTGGACTTGAGCCCCTGACCCATCCAGCATGTCCACTAACTTCCTAGATGTCTCTAACCCTGGCCTGTTAGCTGCCAGCCTCACCCAAGCTCCCTAGCGCGCACTGGCATTTCGTCGAACACTTGCTGTGCGTGCTCTGGGCGCGCCCAGAGCGCATGTTTTGCACGCGCGCGCACTGAGTCGCCGCGCCGCACTGCCACCCTCGACGCGACCCGTCCCTGGCCCCTGCTCACCTGCTGAGCAGCGCACTAGCCTCGCCCACTCCCCACGCCAACCCTGGCGCCCCACAGCGCCGCTGGCAGAGCTCTTGGCGGCACGCCGGCGTCGGCAGCGGGTTCTGCCGCGGACGGCGCCGCCCAAACCGCCCACGCGCGCCAGCTGCCCCCTATGAACAGCCCGAGCTCATCCACTTGCTCGTCGGCACGCGTTCGTCGCCGCCACGATGCCCTGCAACTACAGCAACGGCGACTCGTCGTCGATCTTATCCCCGCTGCGGAGCCAGCCCCGTCACGCTATAAAAGGAGGCCCCGTGCTCCTCCGAGCACTCAGGCAACCCCAGGCCACCCCCTTGGTTTCCCCTTAGCCAGCAATCGTCGGGGAGAGTCCTTCCTCGTCTCCGGCCAGCTCGACCGCCGCCGAGCTCTGGAGCAATTCGTCGCAGCCAGGCCCTCCCCTGCCAATCCAACACCACCAAGAGCTTCCCCGTAGTCAGGCGGAGCTGCCTAGCGCCTCAGCTTCGACCAAGGACCACCGGAGCCCCAAGTCCACTTTGCTCCCGAACCTCCGTCCGCCGCGGAGCTCGCCGCCGGTGACCTCCTCCGTCCCCACCTGCCTAGCACCCACCGGGAGGACCGCCCCAGTCTGGCGGATCCATCCCTGCCCTCGGGACCCCGTGGGGAGATGCTGTTCGCCGACGGCGATCGCCGGAGCCCCGCACCGATCGGGCAGAGAGCAGGGAGGGAGAGGAAGAACGGTCAAACCTGACCAGTGGGCCCCCCTGGACCCACTGTCAGTGACCCGCGCGGCCGTTCTCTCTATTTAAGTGAAAGCGCAAAGATCCGGAGTACGTCACCTCTGCCTTGAAAGCGTATTTTCCCCGAAGCGTTTTCCTTTTTCTGTTTTTATTAAAACAAAACTTTGACTGATGTTTGACTGGCTATAACTTTTAAAATAAAACTCCAAATGAGTTGATTCTTTTTCCTACCTCTCTCAAATTTCATCTAGTTTATTTTAAGATTTATTTCAAAAATATTTGAGACAACTTTTTGTACTGTTTTTGAAATATGTGTTGTTTGTATATTTCTCAAAATAGGATTTTTGGAGAATAAGGCAACCTTCAAAAGTGCACCCCCACATGCATACACTTGAAGGCAAGCATTCTGAACCCTGGTTAATATTTTTCGATGTTGTTGATACGTTTACCACATCAACTTGACTTGGAGCATACGCTATTTTATGTGACGATAAAAATCATATGCATGAGTGCATAGTGGAGTTTTCTTTGCTGTGAGAAATGGATATATTGGTGATGGTATTCATCCTCGTAAGCTTCCCTTGCATACCGAAAGGAAGCCGGGAAAGTCGTGGTCTTGGGTAGACACGGGCTTGTCCCTAGTACCT
The DNA here is from genome assembly GCF_018294505.1 of Triticum aestivum. Taxonomy (NCBI): domain Eukaryota; kingdom Viridiplantae; phylum Streptophyta; class Magnoliopsida; order Poales; family Poaceae; genus Triticum; species Triticum aestivum. Next base: position 79,972,049 of record NC_057808.1, on the reverse strand, counting down.
CGTCGGGACGAGCATGTCCGGTATGGCATGGTGAGGCTTGACAAGTGATAAGTCTACCTGTTAATGGAAATACTTTTGTTATGCTAATCATGCAGAGAATACTTGAACCTCCTGAGTCGGCCATAGATCGAGTCTTGTCCAGTAACCCCCATACTTGCTTTGTACTACCACTTGTCCCTGCCATAGGTAGGGTATGGTTCAGTAAGTTGTCAACCCCGTCCTAGCACACACCGTACAGAGAGGCCGTGATGAGGGTCCCGTGGCCACGGATTAAAGCCTGTCATCCGGTCCGGGGGCATGGGTGTTTCCGGTTGGGACCGAGAGGGGGGCCAACCCTTAGAACGCGCGTATAGAAATTTGATCCCATGCTACGTCGAGGTTGTAGCCTCCCCACTTAGAGTTTGGCTTGACAGGTGTTGTGGGTGATTCCAGACATCGGTGAGTTAAGCTGGTGTGTGCAGGTCAGGAGTGTTCTCAATCAAAAGACCGTAGACGGAATTAGTCCCGATGGACTAAAGAAATCCGTTGCCCGTGGGTAAAGAGTACACCCTCTGTAGAGATTATACATCTATTCGAATAGCCGTGTCCATGGTTAAGGACTACAGTCTGGGATAGGTCAAGTGTCGGTCTTAGTGTCGGTCTTCGGAGGAAAAACGGCTAAATCAGAACCTTGATTATGGACTGTGACATATGTGGATTATGATCATTATTATTGTGGACTAACCATTTACTTCATTTGTATTTTTGAGTACCCCCAGGATGGTTCTACCTCCTGGATACCCATTACCATTATTCTATATAAGCCCTTTATGTGGTGTCGCATAGACGCCCGACTGTGGCATGCCTGTCATTTCTGTTATTTATAAGCCCTTTATGTGGTGTCGCTCAGACGCCCGACTGTGGCATGCCTGTTATTTATAAGCCCTTTATGTGGCGTCGCCCCGACGCCCGACTGCGGCATTATTATTCTTGCAGTTTCCTCTCGAGGAGTCATTCAGACCCTCGTTTGGCACCCAGTATTTTATTTTTGGTTATTTCTAACCACAGGTGTGCATCATGGGTTTTCGTATATTTCGTGACAGACGTTGTGATCACATAATAATCCGGAGCATGTTTGATATATTATACCCGTGTTCCTGATGTTTGCGAGTACATTTAAACATACTCACTGGCTTGTCCCTGGCTATTGTCTTGGCCAGATTTCTTGCGCGGAGAAGAGTGTTACGACGACGGCCCGGAACCTATGCAGTGTTGTCAGCAGCCTCGCGAAGATAGGAGTTATCCTGGTCAGCTGTTCTTGTGGGAAATGGAGTCCCATAGACGCAGATGAACCACAAACCGCTTCCGCCATCAACCACTAGAAACCAAGTGTTGTACTCATAGGCCACAATGGTCTTGTACTTCATATTTTGTACTTTGCTTGGAATTCTTGTATCAAGTTGGTGCCTCATCAGCTAATAGTAATCCTGGGGCTGGTGAGCACAAAGGCCGTTTTCAGGGAAATTAATATCCCGAAAATCCGGTCGTGACAATTTCCCAAACTTGATTTCCTTTTTATGCACCTGTTTATGCACCTGGGTCATTGTTCACAAACTAAGACGGCTTAGCCGCCTTTCTTTGGGCCGTACGAAGGAAGTACTTCAACGAATGGGTAGGTTTCCAACCCAACATTATAGGCGGGAAGTTCTCCTTTCTCCAAGTATGCTCATTAGACCGATAGGTGAGTAGCTATTATAGTAGTAGCCAATACTAAAAACCGATAGTAGAAGGGTCGGTGGATGGCCCTTGCGGAAGTGGCCATGCCGCATCCCTTCAATAGACAATCCTTTTCTCAACGATGCAGTTCGCTTGGAACATGGCACAAGGTGTGACGTTCCGAGCGGTGGAGGACAACCTGTTTGTTGTTCCAGTTTTCTGCCTTGGCGACTGGCAGAAGCTCATGGAAGAAGGGCCATGGCTGTTCCGCAACCATGGCGTGTAAAGAAGCCTTATGACGGGATGGCTAACCCGCGATCTGTGGTTCTGAACCAGATTGACGTCTGGTCGCAGATTCATAAGATCCCGGAACTATTCCGCCTGGAAAACCTGGTGCGGGATCTGGCTAATAAGAAGCAACAATAGAGAATCTCGCCTAGCTCGAGGCTGCGCCTCAGTGCCCTCTGTAAGTACTTTCTAGTAAAAAGAACTACCTTTCAAAGCACATACCATTATGGCTAGCTAAAACGAAAGAATGAGAGTACAAGGTATGGGTCTACGCTTCTAGCTTGCTCTATAAAAATGGAAATTGGATCTCTCTCTGGTGGGAGCCTGGCAGCGAGGAAAACGGCACCTGCAAGGGTCCAAGTCTCCATGATGAACAACCACGACTTTGATCTTAACGAGCTGCCGCCTGAGCATGAGCAACTCGTTCAGGAGCAGCCACTGTTGAAAATAGCAAGCCTCTAGAGGATGACGCTGATACATCATTTGATTTGTTTCGGGATGCAGAAGAACAGCCTGATGAGTACAATTATGATTATGATGACTATGTTGATGAATCCATGTGGGGAGATGAGGACTGGACAGAACAAGAACATGAGAAAGCGGAAGATTATGTGAGCATCTATGCTCACATCTTGTCCACCCTAGTAAGTGAACCTTTTGTATCCTTTTGCTTATTTTTTGCTATTCGTTCTGTAAATGACCTTGAGTTGTTTTTCAAATTCTTTCTATAGGTAATTGCAGATATTGACAAAGATGGCGTACATGAAATGGTGATTGCACTTTGACTCAAAAGCACTATTCGATAAGACGTAGTAGAACTGTGCACCCGTTTTTGTTTGAGTTTGAGGCGACCTATACTAAACTATAATAGCAAGGAGAGACAGCAGCTGATACCAGATCATACTACAGTACAGCTAGTGCGTGCTAAAACCCTCCTTGTGTACTAGGCTTATGAATAAACTAAACTGTTGAGACATTGCTAGTGTATGTGACAGGGGAAGCCATGCTCGTTAGAAGAGAAAACAGATGGTTTGAGAAAGCATGGGTTCAAGCTCTAGTGGATGGGTTTGATAGCTGAACGCAAGGATAATTCATCTACGTAGCTAGTTGGTTATGGTGGCGGAGAAGCCCCTCTTTAGCTAGATTGGGCTCCTTTACTACTTTATTTAACCCGGGGTTATACCTAAAACCGGTATCTTATGCGTGTTTGACTAGTTCCATTTCTAATTCTCCTTCTTCGCTGGGGTCTACATACGAAAGAATGGAACACTCGACAGCTTCGATACTCAAATAACCAGCTCATTATGCTTAGGTTGGGTTAGGAAAACAAAGCTTTCCAAGGGACTAGTTCTTTCGTGCATCTGTTTCTTCGTCCGTTCTCTTCACATAAGAAGCCAGCCGCCTACTCCTACTATTGGGTCGGTTGGTCGGTCAAGTGAACCACGCCCAGCAGGTGGGTATGCCGATCAGATTCCTTTGTTCGACATACGTCCATATGAAGCGAGCGCTTCAAAACGAGGCTATTATGCTGAAACTAGGGCTCCCTCTGGACGGGTAGAGCAAGAGGGATAACAAGCACTTGAAAAGGGAAGGAAGGGTCTTAGAACTACTGAAACAATAGTAGAACTCTTCCAAATTCAAAATAGGAGAGTGAAAAACAAAAAGAAGACCATTGGGCTACGGAAGACTCCCTCAATCACTCTGTTGGGCGATGCTTCTTACTCTACCTTTTAATTCCTTTGCCTTTCTTCTTCTGATCGATCCAATGGTTCGGACTAGGACACGTAAACCCCGAAGGGAGATTGACCCTACCTAAGTATTTTCTTAGATAGAAGTGGTTGGTCAAGTGTGAGTCACGCCGGGGCGGGTAGACCCACTTTTAATACCAACGCCCAGATCAATGGAAAATGGAAGTTTCTAGAATTGCTGCTCTGTTCTGTTCAAGAAGTCTTTCTCCAGGGTTCGGTTCAGAAGGCGGGATGGAAGAGAGAGAATGGGCTCATCGTGCGACAAGGTCGATCGATCACTCAAACTGTTCGGTATCTCTACAATTTGAGTGAGCTGTGTTGCGAAGGAAAATGATGAAATTGCTTACTTTTCACAGGCGTGAATTATATCTTCGATTAGATAGTTTCCATGCTTTTGATAAAAAGATGGGTTGGTATCTGAATGAAAGTCGGTAAGCAATCAATCTAGTGCTGTCCTCGGCAGACCAGGAAATGTAATAAAGTTTGGAGCCTCATCATTGGAAAGATTGACAACTTAACGGTCTGAAAAACTATTCAAAGAGTGACTTTTAAGCCCCACTGGTTCACTTTATTTTCAACGGACATTTCCTCCCTCGTCAGCAGCTTCATTACCTGCTAAGTCTGGAAGGGTAGTAAAATCACTCACAACAATCAATCTTTTCTTATGATACTGATACGGTGCAAACGGTGACACCCCCGAATAATGTGTCTGTGCATTCGTGTCTGTCTTCCCTTAGATGTGAGGAATCGATTCTCTATTGAAATCTGGAATCACACGGTATCCTTTCTTTAAAAACACATGAACGGGTGCCCTGAATGAATAAGAAATCGCTGCTATAACAGAGAGTTGCCCCAGATGATACAATGTGGTTCTCTACTTTCGGCTGGCTGGCAGATCAGCGTATTTATACGAAAGAGTAGACAAAGGTTCTGATAGGGATAACTACTACCAAGAAGCGAACTCAGAGAGATGAAGAGAGAGAAGTTAGCCGCAACCGATCAACGGAGGAAGCAGGCTTACAAGAAACTGATGGGACGATCGAAACAAGAGTGATAACAGGTTTCTAGTTGACAACCTTCCGCATTTCTTATTGGGATAGATTTGATACATTCCTATTTCCTTTACCCTCCCATGAGGAAAAGCTGGTGTGATTAAGGATATCTAAAGAAAAGCTCATAGTGTTATGCCTTGTAGCTTATTCCACTCTCTATAGTAGTTCCCTTGAATTCAACGCAGTGAAGACAGTTTCAATCGGGTCGATGGACCCTTGGTTGTTATTGTGATAAGTCGCTATTATCAAATAAATAGTCATTTCTTGCTCGATTCGAGAGGTGATTTCATTCCACAGTGACAATTCATGTTGAACGCGTCCTCCGGCATTCATGATTCTTCCTACAGAGGGCACTACTGGCAAAGAATAACCTTTCCACCTGGTGAGAAAAAGAGACAGAGGTTTGCACTTGGTCCTCTTGGTTAGGATATAGAGGGGATCTATCAACAATCCCGTCGTCTTCTTCCAGCTTTTTCCTCTGAATTTGATATACTTCAAAAACGAATCACTCTTTTCAGTATGAATGGCTCACTCTCCCATTTTTTCCGGCTAGGGCAGCAGCTAGACCCATATCTTGTGATGGCGAGCATCGATCGAGATCCTTCGGGGAAAGCTAGAACCAACTCTGCGAGGAAAGCGGAAGCAAACAATTATGATGTGGTTGATAGTGTTTTTAGGGATAACCTAAGTCGGTGTTACCCGACATAGTCAATGGGGTACCTTCATTCTTTAACAATTCCGGACATAGGAACAATGAGCTATCTCCATGGCTTCTCTTCCAAACCAATATCGCAATGGATCTATCTTCAGCTTATTCTCTCAATCAATGAATGTGGATCATCGTGGAGAATCAGGGGAAGTGTAGACTATAAGTAGCCAATTTGCAATTCATTTCCTTGGCAATGACGAGTGATGGTATCTCGAAGCCATTCATCTTATCTCTGAAGCAGGAGATTCTTCACCGGACAAAAGATAAGGAAAAGACAAAGAAATCCCATGGGTAGTTTTTGGAAAAACCTATTCTGTAGGAGAGAGAGAGGCCTACCTATGAAAACTAGTATGTATCTTTTTCTTGGTTTAAGCAGTGCAGGAAATTGTCGGTCCTAAAAACAATGTGTCCCCATGATCATTTTACATCACGATATCTTTTTCTTCTGGTTATGCATTTTCCTCTTCACCTTTCTTTTTATTTATTTGATGGAATCGTCCGGGCAGAAACGGGGAAGAATCTCTTCTGTCGTAGAGGCCTCGTCGAGTGCTTCCGCTACGCCAGGAGATGATGATCCACGAAAAAACAGAGTGGGACGTCAAGACGCCGATGGAAAAGATGGGTTTCGGTCGGAGCCATCCGCAAGCCACACCCCGCCCAACCCAGAAGTACCCTCCATTTCGTTGTTGGAAAAGCAAATAAAGAATGTTTTGAGATCTTGTTGAAATCGTAAGCTGCCCGAAAGCAAATTGGAAGAAATTTCCAGGGATCTTAACCTAGAAAATGCGAGCGAGGAAAAACTGGTAAAAAAACCAGGTCCTCGAGGGCATTTCAAGGCGACACCTTTATTTTTTAAATAACATGAAGGATAAACCCCATATCGACTTAATTGTGAAAGTCCATGATTGGGATCGCGCACGAAATAGAAATTTACTTGTGTAGGTTTCTCATAGCAAATAGAGAAACCAAGGCCCGTACGTACCTACGGGGTAGGTGGGGGGGGGGGAAGAAGAGTGGGAACGAGGCCTTCTTTCACTTGTTTGTTTTCCTACAACGGTATCTCCGAACTCAACGGCTCCCACGATTCGGAGCTAAGAGAATTCATACGAGGACTAGAAGTGAATAATTGAATTCCTTCTAGGAGGTCGAGCGCACGCTTTCCTTGCTTTCGAATCAAGGGACAAAGATAGATCCTCGATAACGGCAAAGGGGATAGCCTTGCTTTTGAACATTCATGTGCATATATTTTCATTAGATATGCAACCAAAATCAGCAGGAGAGAAACTTTCATCCCTATATTTCCACTGAAATGGAATTAGTGATACCTTTGCTTTTAGTATGAATTCATGAATCCTGTTTCTAGTGGCGAGTAACTACTACGAAAGGTACGGAAAACGGGATCTACAAGTTCAGCAAAGGCATAATTTTACTTATGGGATGGCTCTACATGTGGTCACATGGGTTCCCCTCTTCAGTCATTTGGTACCTCTCCAACGCTTCCTCCTATTCCTACTGATCAGATCAAAGCCAAAGCTATCTAGTCTTGCATGTTGTCACCCACCGCTCTTCCCAAAAACAAAAAAAAATTCTATCTTGGGGACTAAAAAAGAATCGGAATGGGAAGTATTTATTTCTTGATTCTCCAGCTAGCATCCTTACTTCCTTCTTCAATGGAAATTCTATGTTTTGGCTCGGTATAAACCAAAAAATGAGAAATTCTCTTATTTGTAGAAAAGTCTTCTTTTCGTTAAATCTGGAGAACCCAGTCGAAACTCTGATTCATGTTTGTGGATTTTAATAGATCTCCTATCTACCCGGAAATGATCTTCTACCTTTACTATCTGTGTTCTTTACATATCTTTTGATTGTTTTTCAAATCATTGTGTCGTTACAAATTCAGTGGTTGCACCCTTGTGAGCAAGTAGTTGCCGGATTGGATAGGATAAGTGAAACAAAGCTACGAAGGATAAAAATTAGCTGAAGAAGTTAAGAAGAGCATTAGTGAAGCGAGAGGAGGACAAGATGGTTGGGAAGAGGAGGAAGGGGTATTAAGGAAAAAAGGGAGGCTTTATGTGGGGACCGCTGGAAATGCAAGAGCCAGGATAGCGCAAGAACTGCATGGGACAGCTACCGAAGGCCATTCAGGTATACTAGCTTCCTATAAGAGAACTAATAGGAACTTTGTCTGGCCAGGAATGGATGCCTCTCTTGAGGACAAAGTGTGACGGTAAAGCAACAACATCAACTCGCAATGGCCCTCGTGCCATGAGACATGGATTTTAGTCGACGTAGATTGGATCGAAAGATCGCACTTCCGCTCTTCTCCTATCGGACTAGTCACTTCCCACGCTCCTCAAGTGAACAGTTTAGCCACTATCCTCCCATATACTCTGCTTTTTCATTGCTTCTGAACTGGAACTTGTTGGTGCATGGATTTCACGTTTCAGCAGCACTTTGGTTTGTGCATGGTTGTGAAAAGAAGGCTTTCTATACACTTATATGAACTTCATTGGCGAAAGAAAGAGAAGCTTTCCTTCATAAAGCACAACCTTTCGCACTCCAATAGGCTTATATTGTTACAAGGTTATGCCCAAAGGTCTCAAAAATGCTGGTGCTACATATCAACGCGCCATGACTAAGATCTTCGATGAGATAATACATAAGATTGTCGAGTGCTATGTAGATGATCTCGTTGTAAAGGCGGTATCCTATGAAGAACATCTTCAACATCTCATAATCGTATTCGACCGCCTAAGGCAACATGCACTCAAGTTAAACCCGTTGAAGTGCGCCTTCATGGTCTCGTCAGGCAAATTCCTAGGGTTTGTCATTTGACATCTGGGAATAGAAATCGACCCGAGTAAAATCAAGGCCATACTCGAAATGCCTCCTCCTCAAAACCTTAAGGAGCTGCGTTCGCTTCAAGGGCACCTGGCATACATCAGGCGATTCATAGCCAATTTTGCAGGAAGAATCCAACCTTTTATAATAAAAACCAAAAAAGACATTCCATTCTTTTGGGATGAAAACTGCCAACAAGCCCTAGATGGCATCAAAAGTTATCTCCTCAATCCGCCAGTCCTGGCTGCGCCGATGCCAGGGAAGGAGCTTATACTCTACACCACGGCCTTGGATGAATCTCTTGGGGCTCTATTGGCACAAGAAAATGAAAACGGGAAAGAGAATGCCCTCTATTACCTCAGTCGTGTGCTCGTAGGAGCTGAACATGCGTACTCTCCTATCGAAAAACATCGCCTTGCACTGGTGTTCCCTATCAAGAAGCTACGGCACTACATGATAGCACATCGGGTCACCCTCATCTCCAAAGTTCACCCACTTAAATATCTCATGACAAGACCAATGCTTACAGGAAGATTGGCAAGATGGGGCCATCATCCTTACTGAGTTCGACATTGTGTATGCGCCGCAGAAGGCCATTAGAGGGCAAGCGATGGCGGATTTCCTAGCAGCACATCATACATATTTCTACAGTAAATAAAATATTTCCATGGATGGGATTGCACGTAGTCCATTCCACCTTTATCTATCTAGGTTATCCGTCTTTCTTAACAATGCAGAATGTGATGATCGATCCCTCTATTATGGGATTTATGTTTATACCAAAGCCTCTACTTTAGATATTTACGCTGATGAAGGAAAGCCTTGTTAAAGACTACTACTTTTGACTTCCTTTTTCATACTATTCTTTCATCCTCCTTACCAGAACGCTTTTCCTGGTTCAGAAGAATAAGATACTGAAATTGTGGCTGACATATGTAAAATGCCTTCGTCTTGAAGCTACCAATGCACATCACAGTGAAATCATTGTCAATTAATTGTTAGATTCCCCATATCACCCATAGCCACCCAAATCTTTTTTTTGCCTCAAACTCTGCTACCGTATCACTCGATAAGTGTACTTACTCAGGTTGTGCACATGGCTGAGCGAGATCGTCCCCTTTGGCATGAGAACCGCCTACCTATGCTAACATTACTCATGCAGATGGCGGAAGTTAGTAGTTCTCCTATGCCAACATGAACACAAACGAAATCGTCGAATTTCATATAGAAAGAAAAGGAACAACTTCTATTCTCTTTTCTTAAGTATAAGAGGGATAAGTACTTATTCTTGGCTGACGGTATCATTGCTGCTCCCCGCCTAATGCGGATCATTGTTCAATGCTTATGTGAAATCTCAATCCAAAAAATATTCGTTTCGTTGGAAAAACCAATGCCGACGTCAAGATCAGTCTCCTTTCCTTTCAAAAGTGAGCGTGCAGAGCTGAAAAAGATGGAGTTACCTGGAGATGAGATTTCTTTCTACGGATATGAAGGATACAAATATGCTATTTTCTGCTATTCGATCTATTTGTGCATCAAGTCCGAAGAAGATCTCAATCTATAATGAGGAAATGATAGTAGCTCGTTGTTTTAGAGGCTTTCACATATTCAGTCGGAAGAGTTTAGGTAAGACTTTCAAAGAAACTCTTGACGGGAGAATCGAGTCTATTCAGGAAGAATTGCTGCAATTCTTCAATCCTAACGAAGTAATTCCGGAGGAATGCAATGAACAACAACGATTACTTAGGATCAGCTTGCGAATTTGCAGCACCGTAGTGGAATCATTACCAACGGCACGCTGTGCGCCTAAGTGCGAAAAGACAGTGCAAGCTTTGTTATGCCGAAACCTAAATGTAAAGTCAGCAACACTTCTAAATGCCACTTCTTCCCGCCGCATCCGTCTTCAGGACGATATAGTCACATGTTTTCACTTTTTAGTGAGTGAAAGATTTGTATCCAAGTCTACGTTCAAAGCTTCTACCATAGACCTAATTCGAGAAGGTTTGATAGTCCTAAGAAAGGTGAGGGTGGGGGTTCTATTTAGGAAGAATAAGAAGAATCTCATTCATGTGTTCATGCTAACAGAAGAGCGGATAAAATACACATAATACTTTTTTTCAAGAAATTCCTAATGTAACTGATGAATTTGGGATGTCATGCCCCACAAGTTAGTTGTCCAAGCGCTCCCTAGGAGGGCAGTCTACCACACGATAGAGTTTTGAGCCTGGAGCCAAAGCCCCAACCCCTCCATTTTAGGTTTTTATCTAGAAAGAATTTCAGGAAGTCATATCGGCCAGATAAGCCTCTGACGGCTCCATATTGATTTTTCCCAGTTTTCTTTCAGAAGAAGCGGGAGCCATTTTGCATTGAAACTCGGTATCAGCAGAGTCATCTCCTGAGAAAGACTTCTTTCTTATTTATACAAGATTTCAGAGAACATAGTGAAGCCCTCAAAGCGCTAACAAAGTCATAAGTCGAGAAGTTTTTGTCACGACCGGTTTTCCAATAAAACATTTATTGAGAAACCGATCCCTTTTACGGACCAGTAGAGAAGAATCCTTCTTACTGGTAGACGAATTCTTGATTACAGAAATATCCAGGAGTACTAAATATAATACAAGGTTGAGCGGAGGCTGCTCAACAATTTATTACAAGCACGCCGATATTATACATAAAGGCGGATATGACACAATGGATATGGTGGCATAACTACTGACTCGTGATAAAAGCGGTGGTGGATATGTCCCAAAGAAGTGGGTGACATGACTCCTAAACTTTACAGCATCATCGAGAGTTGGAGTGAGGCTCGAGGACTTTTATTTGGGGGGTGGCAGAGGCGTATATAATACAAGTGACCCAAAATGCAGGATCGCACGGGACTGACTGGGACTCCTCTAGGCGTCGGACTCGCTATCAAACTCATCATCCATGAGATCGCCTTCGTCAACATCTGGCCAAATCAACAAGCCAGGTGAGTACTATGAAAGTACTCGCAAGACAGTTTGGACATAAGATATAACAAATGCAAACATGATGCATATGAACAGATTAATAATGCGCACTCAGATAATAAAATAGCAATGCGTGGGAAATAAAAAGGAAGTCGGGCGGTAGTCCTCCCGAGATCCCAATATAATACTGAAGGCCAATCGAGTGTCTGAAATGACTCCTCGAAAGGGTACAAATAAATTAACAATGCCGTAGTCGGGCGTCAGGGCGACACCACATAAAGGGCTTATAATGGAGTATAAAAGACAATGCGTGCCACAGTCGGACGTCTGAGCGACATCACATAAAGGGCTTATATTAGAAGAAAATAACAAGAATGCCACAGTCGGACGTCTGAGCGACATCACATAAAGGGCTTATACCAGAAGTAAATAACAAGAATGCCACAGTCGGACGTCTGGGCGACATCACATAAAGGGCTTATATTAGAAGTAAATAAAAAGAATGCCACAGTCGGACGTCTGAGCGACATCACATAAAGGGCTTATATTTCATAACTCGATATTCCAGTAGCTCATGAAGTTAATTCATTTAAGGAAATACTCAGGTATGAAATAATAAAATGGTTAGTCCATCCACAGGAATAACATTCGACCGGGTTTACCACTCAAGCTTGTTCACTGGGGATTTCCACGGAGACTGACACAGGGACTGACACTGAGACTGATATGGATATGTTGACCAAGGTCCTTGACCATGGACACGATGACTCGGAAGGTTTTGACTCTGCAGAGTTTGTACTCTTAACCACATCCAACGGATTTCAGTAGTCACAAGGGACTAGTTCTGTTTACGGTATTTTAGGAGAAACACATCTAACCAGTACACACCCATTCCACATTCCGATGCCAGGAATCAACCCAAGCAACGTTCAATAAAAATTTTGAGACGGGGAGGCTACAACCTCGCGTAGCATGGGATCAAATTTATACCGCGCGCTCAAAGGGGTGCCCCCCTCTCGGTCCCAACCGGAAACACCCATGCCCCCTGACCGGATGACTGGCTTTAATCCAGGGCCATGGAACCCTCATCCCGGCCCCTCTATTTGGTGTGTACAAGGAAAGAGGTTCACAACTTACTAAACCGTATTCTTTGCAGAAAACATGTGGCAGCACGAAAAGGGGACAAACGGTAACGTGGCTCGGCCCACGTTAACGTCGAAGTTTGTCGGATGACATAAGACTGGCATGCTACAACAATGCCATCTTACTACCTCTCATGTCACCACATGATCAGGTCATCTCTCAACCAAAGATCACAGTAAACTTCGAAGCACACGGTTAGTTGCCTGCATGCAACGTAACACTCACCGATGCCCATATGCCATGCACAAACTATTCAAGCAAACATGCAAAACACCCATCATATCAAAGGTTCAAACATGCTTGCATGGTTCGGAGAAGTCGGAGTCTAGCTCGGTGAAGTTCGCGGCTCCGTCACCTCTTCCGGAATCTACGGTATAAAGAAACCGTATACTAACGTGAATACCGTTGCGTGTATAAAAATTGTTCCAAATTTTTTCCAAATAAATACTATAATAAACTAGGCAAAAATATAAGACTGACAAAAAAAGAATAAATCAAAAAGCATCTTTTGTTTAAAAGATATAAGGGTTTTGGTCCAAGGACTGATCTGTGATGAAACAAAAAAGATCCAGGGACTTGTTTGGAAAAGCAGAAAACGCTTCGGTATGAAATACGCCATCCCAGAGAGAAAACGCACTTTGCCCGAAGGCGCCTTCAGAAAACGGTTCGAAGGGAAAGAAAAGAGAGGCTGACGGGGGGGTCCCACCCGTCAGGTTCAAATCCAACAGAGTTCGCCGGCGCCCGAAGGCTGCGGTGGTCGCCGGCGTTGATCCACGGCGAGGCAGGGTGATCGGAGAGTACCTACGGGTTCAGGGTGTTCTTCCGCGTCGGTGGGTGGTGGACTTGGCCGTCGGTGAGCACCACGTCGACTGCGACCGTATCTCCGGCGGACGGTGGTTCGGGCGAGGGTGGAACTCTCCGGTGGGTGCTGCAAACTTCAAATTGGTGCGCGGGTCAGATATGTGGATGCATTAGGAGACTACTGGCATGAGTTGAAAAGGCAGGGGTGCACGCACGGGAGTGAATCGTGCTGGATCCCGAAGCGGGTCGAGGCGGCCGGAGTTGGGGAAGAAGACTTCCTCGAGGCTCTCCCAGTGGCTTGGCGTGGTACTTGTGAGGTGTAGGGATGGTGCGTGTTCGAGTTCGAGCTCGGGACCTCCTTTTATAGGCAATCCGAGGAGGTGGCCGTGAACGGGATAACGCCGGCGAGCAATTACGGCGAGGCAGAGGTTGGGCAGGGGGTTTAGGTGGCTAGGCATCATCGTGGTGGATCACTGATACCGTTTCTCCGCTAAACCTCGGCCGGACTTGGTGTAATGCTCCGGTCCTCGACGGAACGGCCGTACGGGCACGACGGCGGCAGGGAGCGCGCTCCGCGCCTTCCAGTTCACGACGATGGCTCTGCGGCGCGCACAGAGGAGGGGAGGGCCACGCGGTGGCCTCTGGTGGCTTGGGCGGTGCTCGACGGCGCCGTCCCACGCTGCACCTCGGCCAGCCCGCCGCCGACGTCCGCCAGTGTCCAGGCGATCGAGCGGCGCAAGGATAAGAAGGAAGGAACAGGGAGCAAGGCGCCACCGCGGCTACTGGCGAGATCGAGGTAAGTTTATGAAGAAAACGACACTGACTTTCTGAAACTGTTTACTGAACACTGAACTTTGACAGGTACAGTGCCCTCCAGGTGTTCGATGAAATGATTTGGGCACGAGGGAAATGTTTCTGGAGCTGGGACTTGGTGAGGTGACCTGTTGATGCATCCAGAGGCTGCCTGAATTTTCTCAGATTTTTAGGAGGAGAAAACAATTGAATTTCACCAAATTTGACAAATATGGCCCAAACTTGCAGCAAGCTCATATTGAATATTTTGAACTGGAGACTAGTGGATCTTCATGGATCTTGGTTGAGGGCTCTAAGGACTAGCCAGGGAAATTTGTTTGGAGGCAAAACTCAAAGGAGAAATAGTGGTTCCTTTGTAAATCTCCAAGGGTCAAAATAGAGGACATAAAAAGTTTTTGATTAGAAATAAATGGAGATAAAATCATGGGGAAGTTTAACTTGCTGGATTTGAAGTATATCTTGACACAAAGGGGGGGAATGGCTTTTGGGAGGGGATTTCCACTTATGTCGTGGCAAGAGGAGATTTTGAAAGGGGAAAGGATCACTCCATAAGCCATAGGGCTATTTTAAAAAGAAAAGATTTTCAAAAGCTTTCCCAATGAAAAACATTGGTGTTGAGTTAACACAAGATGGAAAACCTCCAAGGCCAAAGACCAAGTCTTGGATGAAACCAAATAAAATGCTTGTCATAAAAAGAAAGTTTTTGAGAAGGAGGGTCCTTATAAAAAAATTTAAATAACCTCCTTCAAACCAAATAATTTTTTTGATAAAGCCAAATAAATTTTTTGGGTGTCACAACACCTACCCCCTTAGGAAAAATCTCGTCCCCGAGATTTCAGCTGATCCTCAAATAGATGTGGGTACTCTGCCTGAAGAAAATCCTCTCTTTCCCATGTTGCTTCATCCTCAGTGTGATTGCTCCACTGAACCTTGAAAAATTTAATTGTTTTCTGACGGGTCCTCCTTTCAAACTCTTCCAATATTTTTACTGGCCGCTCTCTGTAGGTGAGGTCTGGTTGCACGTCAATGCTCTCATGCCATACATGCTTTTCTGGGCTGCTCACGCATTTCCTCAACTGTGAGACATGGAACACGTCGTGGATGTCTGACAGCTCTTTGGGTAGGTTTAGCTGGTAGGCTACTGTGCCTCTTCGTGCAACTACACAGAAGGGTCCAATAAATCTTGGGGCTAGCTTCCCCTTAATTTTGAACCGTTGCAGGCCCCTCATAGGAGACACTCGTAGGTATACATAGTCACCGGGTTCAAAGCTGACCTCACGATGTTTTCGATCGTAATAGCTCTTTTGTCGGCTTTGAGCTGTCTTGAGTCGGTCCCTGATTTGTTTAACTTTCTCCTCGGCTTCCTTGAGCATGCCTGGGCCGAAGATACGACTGTCACCTGTTTCTGACCAGTTTAATGGGGTACGACATCTCCATCCGTACAATGCTTCAAAAGGTGCCATTTGTAGGCTCGTTTGGTAACTGTTGTTGTATGCGAACTCGGCATATGGCAAACTTTCCTCCCAACTGGTTCCATAGGTGAGAACACAGGCTCTCAGCATATCCTCTAGGATTTGGTTCACGCGTTCAGTTTGTCCATCAGTCTGGGGGTGGTACGCTGTACTGAATGCTAGTTGAGTGCCCAAAGCTTGTTGTAAGTGCTCCCAAAATTTTGAGACAAATTGAGTGCCCCGGTCGGATATTATGGTCTTTGGGACTCCATGCAGACAAACTATACGGGAGAGATAAAGCTTAGCAAGCTTCTGAGTGGAGTAGGTCGCCTTCACGGGAATGAAATGTGCCACCTTGGTTAGCCTATCTGTGATGACCCATATGGCATCATTTCCGCGTTGTGATTGAGGTAGTCCGACGATGAAATCCATTCCAATTTCGTCCCATTTCCACTCAGGTATCCTGTTTGGCTGTAGCAGCCCTGCTGGTTTTTGGTGTTCGGCTTTAATGCGCTGACACGAATCACAACATGCAATGAATGTGGCTATATCCCTCTTCATACCGTGCCACCAAAATCTTTCCTGAATGTCTTTGTACATTTTGGTTCCTCCAGGGTGGATTGAATATGGGGCGGTGTGGCTTTTGGTTAGGATTTGCTATTTAAGGTCCTCAATGTTTGGTACGCAAAGTCTGTCCCCGTACCATAATACTCCCTCATTGTCTATGACGAACTCTGAAGCCTTGCCAAGGCTCATTTTTCTCTTTATACCTTCGATGCTGGGATGTCCATGCTGAGCCTCCTTAATTCGTTCCATTAGGGTGGGCTGTATCTCCAGATTTGATACGCTGCCCTCCGCGACTATCACCAAGTTGAGTTTGGCGAACTCCTGCTGAATTTCAGGCCTCAAGTTCTGTAGATTGTCGTTGCCCGAGCTGGGGTTCCGACTAAGAGCGTCTGCCACTACATTTGCTTTCCCTGGATGGTAGTGAATGCCGACATCATAGTCCTTGACTAATTCCAACCAGCGTCGTTGTCGTAAATTGAGCTCTGGTTGCGTGAAAATATATTTAAGGCTCTTATGGTCCGTATATATTTCACAACGATTTCCCAACAGAAAGTGCCTCCACTCTTTGAGTGCATGGATGACTGCTGCTTGCTCCAAGTCATGGGTAGGATAATTTTCCTCATGCTTCCGTAGTTGCCTGGAAGCATATGCGACAAATTTGCCGTCTTGCATCAATACGCACCCGAGGCCCTTCCGGGATGCGTCACAATACACTTCAAAACTTTTGTGTATGTCCGGCACAACCAAAACCGGTGCTGTTGTTAATTTCCTCTTGAGTTCTTGGAAGCTTTTCTCGCACGCTTCAGTCCATACAAATTTCTTGTCTTTCTTGAGTAACTGTGTCATTGGTTTTGCCACAGTGGAGAATCCTTCAATAAACCTTCGGTAATATCCAGCCATTCCTAGGAAACTCCATACATCTGTTACGTTGGCTAGTGGTTTCCAGTCAAGAACGGCCTTGACTTTTTCTGGATCCACGGCCACGCCCTCTTGGGTCAGTACATGGCCTAGAAAACCAACCTGTCTTAACCAAAATTCACATTTGCTGAATTTGGCGTACAATTGATGTTTCCTTAATTCTCCCAATACAATTCTGAGGTGTTCAGCATGTTCTTCCGGTGTCCTTGAGTATACCAGAATATCGTCAATGAACACCACAACAAATTTGTCCATGAATTTCATAAACACTTTGTTCATGAGGTGGACGAAATATGCGGGGGCGTTCGTCAGTCCAAACGGCATTACTGTGAACTCATATAATCCGTATCTGGAGGTGAATGCCGTCTTAGGGATATCTTCTGTCCGTACTTTTAGTTGATGATACCCCGATCTTAAATCAAATTTTGAGAACACCTTGGCTTGTGCAAGCTGTCAAATAAATCATTTATCCGTGGCATCGGATATTTGTTTTTGATGGTGACCATGTTGAGAGCTCGGTAGTCTATACACAATCTCAGTGTCCCATCCTTTTTGTTGGCAAATAATACTGGTGAACCCCAAGGTGAGGAGCTGGCTCGTATAAATCCTTTGTCCAGTAATTCTTTTATTTGCTTCTTTAATTCTACCAACTCGGAGGGTGCCATTCTATAAGGTTTCTTGTAAATGGGGGTGGTGCCCGGTGCTAGTTCAATGCTGAACTCTATTTCTCGGTCTGGTGGCATGCCTGGTAGTTCTTCGGGAAATACGTCGGGAAACTCGCACACCACTGGAACTTTTCTCAATTCTGAAATGTCTACCTTGTTCAACTTTGGTTGCCGTGACCATGGTCTCTCTTGTGCTGCAACTTTTATTGTCTTGCCGTGATGGTGAGTGAGAATCACGGTCCAATTGAAACAGTCGATAAATCCCTTGTTGGTGGTTAACCAGTCCATTCCTAGGATAACATCCAGTCCTTTATTTTCCAACACGATGAGATTCGCTTGAAACTTTAGTCCTTCAAACTCAATAATCACACCTTGGCAGTAACTCTGAGTGATCTGCTTATTCCTGGGGGACTTGATGATCATGGACTTTTTCAAAGGAAGTATCGGAAAACCATGTTGCAAAACAAAACTCTTCAAAATGAACGAGTGAGAAGCTCCAGAATCAAACAAAACCGTGGCAGGTATTGTGTTGACAGGGAACGTACCGAGTACGATGTCTGGGGCATTCTGTGCTTCCTCCTTGGTCACATGGTTCAGGTGACCCTTCTTGTGATTGTTGTTGGGGTTGAAATTGTTACGCTTGGGGGCTGGATTATTTCCACCATTGTTCGGCTTGGGGGCCGAGTTCCTTGGTTTTGGGCATTGTTTGGCGTAATGCCCTTCCTCCCCACAAGCATAGCAAGTGACACCTGGGCGGTATGTAAAGTCCTTGTCCCTTGAATGGAAATGTTTGGTTGGCCTTAGAGGAGTGGTCGTGGAATTTCTCGCTTCATTCCTCTGAATATCAGTCTTGCTCCGGTTGTTGCGAGCATGATCGTCTTGTCCCTTTTTCGCTTGCGAATATCCTCCAGGATGCGGCGCTCATTCTCCAAGGTAATGGCCTTGTCAACCAGAGTTTTGAAATCGGGAAAAGTGTGTACGACCAGTTGGCATTTTAGTGCTGGCGCCAGGCCGTCCAAAATTTTTTCCATCCTTTTATTCTCAGTCATATGCTCATCGTAGGCATAACGAGATAGTTGAGTAAACTGACTGTTGTATTCAGTCACTGTCATGCCTCTCTGCTTGAGGTCATCAAACTCCCTTTTCTTGATCTTTATAATGCTCCTGGGGATGTGTGCCCCACGAAAACCTTCCTTAAACTCTTCCCAGGTGATGTTATGTTCACTGGGGTCCATGTGTAGGAAATTTTCCCACCATGCTGCAGCTGCTCCAGTGAGGTAGTGTGGTGCATAAAGCACCTTCTCACGATCTGAGCATTGTGCAATAATCAACTTCCTTTCGATGTCTCGAAGCCAATCATCGGCCTCAAGTGGTCTATCTATGTGAGCGAACGTTGGAGGACGTGTCTTCTGTAGTTCAGACAACTTGGAGTGCGGTTCGTATGGCTCACGGTGATTTCCCATATTTATAACGTGATTCATCATTTCTTGGTGCTGCTGCTGGCTTTGTTCGAAAAGGCGGCATACTTGAGACAATGCTGCCTCGCTATCCTGCTGACTAGACTGCCCCTGCGTGAAGTTGTTGCTTGTCTGGGTCCCATAAGCTTCTTCCGGTGGATTTGGCATGGAACGAGTCCAGGGACGAGACATTTTCCACTCTGGGGTATCACAAGGAAAATTTTGCAAAGGCAAATTTTTTAAAGACCTCAAGATTTTTCAAGAAAAATACTTGATTGCGCACGGAGAAGGACTGCCCAGTACATATCTTACACGCGATTCATAAATATACGATACATCACTCAGGATGTGCGTACACATTCCTGACATGTTATTTAGGCTAGTGCACTTCTCCGAGTCCCTACATGATGCGCACACACACTACTACTCACCAAACCTATGTACAGATAAACATATCATACAAGCGGGTACATCACACGGCCGCTAGGCGTACTCAGTCGGAGATGGTGAAAACTTCCTTCTGCCTGCCGAGTGTAAGACCCAGAGGTGCAGGAGACTCCACCTCCTCCTCCTCCCTAATAGGCTCCAGGCACGTAGCACTGCGCTTAGGAGTAGGTGCGGGTGCGGTCGGTGGTGCAGCTCTGACTGGAGTAGGAGCAATGACCTGGTCAAACTCCTCAGTGGTAGGCAGACGGCGAGCGGTGGCTAAAATGGCAGGTGAATAGGATGTTGAGGATGAGATGAAAGTCAGTGGCGGTGCCATGTGGAGAAGCTCCCTCCTATTGGCGGAACAGCCCTGAACTGAATCCATACGGGCAGCCACAAGATCGTCCACGAGGTTGTCGAAAGCTGCCTCCAGAGCCTTGAGATACTCAACCAGCATCTCGATAGCTTCATCTCTCTCTCTCCCCTATGGCAGGCGAATGCATAGTGACAAGTATATGGCACATGGCATGGGAGGTAGCGGTAGCGACGAGTCTTCATCGTAGGAAGAACATCCCGAAGACGAGCTATCGCCTCACGGGCGGCCATCTGCATGGCATGCCTCTCCAAGGCATGGCCCTTCCCACAAAACGGAAGTGGCGAGACGCAAAACGCCCTCCCTTGAATTGCACCACGGCCTGGTGCATAGACACGTCGTCGCTGAGCTTGTGCTGGTAAAGCGTGAACTCTGGACGAGTCGCTGGCCCGATCGTGAGCTTGGTGATGGAGACGAGAAGTTTGACAAACCCCTCGGGCACATTAGTGAACACCCGTGTCTCGCAGTCGTTGCCAGCCATCTGCAAAAGTAGGCAAAAATTCTGAGTAGTCAAATCATAAATTTATGACGACCAACAGCAAATAGCTACATTTGCAAAATGCTGAAAAAGCACTAAAAACACTAATAACCGATTAGCGATCGCACCTAGTGGCTTCCTACAGTCAGCCTGGCTCTGATACCAAGTTTGTCACGACCGGTTTTCCAATAAAACATTTATTGGGAAACCGATCCCTTTTACGGACCAGTAGAGAAGAATCCTTCTTACTGGTAGACGAATTCTTGATTACAGAAATATCCAGGAGTACTAAATATAATACAAGGTTGAGCGGAGGCTGCTCAACAATTTATTACAAGCACGCCGATGTTATACATAAAGGCGGATATGACACAATGGATATGGTGGCATAACTACTGACTCGTGATAAAAGCGGTGGTGGATATGTCCCAAAGAAGTGGGTGACATGACTCCTAAACTTTACAGCATCATCGAGCGTCGGAGTGAGGCTCAAGGACTTTTATTTGGGGGGTGGCGGAAGCGTATATAATACAAGTGACCCAAAATCCAGGATCACACGGGACTGACTGGGACTCCTCTAGGCGTCGGACTCGCTATCAAACTCATCATCCATGAGATCGCCTTCGTCAACATCTGGCCAAATCAACAAGCCAGGTGAGTACTATGAAAGTACTCGCAAGACAGTTTGGACATAAGATATAACAAATGCAAACATGATGCATATGAACAGATTAATAATGCGCACTCAGATAATAAAATAGCAATGCGTGGGAAATAAAAAGGAAGTCGGGCGGTAGTCCTCCCGAGATCCCAATATAATACTGAAGGCCAATCGAGTGTCTGAAATGACTCCTCGAAAGGGTACAAATAAATTAACAATGCCGCAGTCGGGCGTCAGGGCGACACCACATAAAGGGCTTATAATGGAGTATAAAAGACAATGCATGCCACAGTCGGACGTCTGAGCGACATCACATAAAGGGCTTATATCAGAAGAAAATAACAAGAATGCCACAGTCGGACGTCTGAGCGACATCACATAAAGGGCTTATACCAGAAGTAAATAACAAGAATGCCACAGTCGGACGTCTGAGCGACATCACATAAAGGGCTTATATTAGAAGTAAATAACAAGAATGCCACAGTCGGACGTCTGAGCGACATCACATAAAGGGCTTATATTTCATAACTCGATATACCAGTAGCTCATGAAGTTAGTTCATTTAAGGAAATACTCAGGTATGAAATAATAAAATGGTTAGTCCATCCACAGGAATAACATTCGACCGGGTTTACCACTCAAGCTTGTTCACCGGGGATTTCCACAGAGACTGACACAGGGACTGACACTGAGACTGATATGGATATGTTGACCAAGGTCCTTGACCATGGACACGATGACTCAGAAGGTTTTGACTCTGCAGAGTTTGTACTCTTAACCACAGCCAACGGATTTCAGTAGTCACAAGGGACTAGTTCCGTTTACGGTATTTTAGGAGAAACACAAATAACCAGTACACACCCATTCCACATTCCGATGCCAGGAATCACCCCAAGCAACGTTCAAGAAAAACTTTGAGACGGGGAGGCTACAACCTAGCGTAGCATGGGATCAAATTTATACCGCGCGCTCTAAGGGGTGCCCCCCTCTCGGTCCCAACCGGAAACACCCATGCCCCCTGACCGGATGACTGGCTTTAATCCAGGGCCATGGAACCCTCATCCCGGCCCCTCTATTTGGGGTGTAGAAGGAAAGAGGTTTGCAACTTACTAAACCGTATTCTTTGCAGAAAACATGTGGCTGCACGAAAAGGGGACGAACGGTAACGTGGCTCGGCCCACGTTAATGTCGGAGTTTGTCGGATGACATAAGACTAGCATGCTACAACAATGCCATCTTACTACCTCTCATGTCACCACATGATCAGGTCATCTCTCAACCAAAGATCACAGTAAACTTCGAAGCACACGGTTAGTTGCCTACATGCAACGTAACACTCACCGATGCCCATATGCCATGCACAAACTATTCAAGCAAACATGCAAAACACCCATCATATCAAAGGTTCAAACATGCTTGCCTGGTTCGGAGAAGTCGGAGTCTAGCTCGGCGAAGTTCGCGGCTCCGTCGCCTCTTCCGGAATCTACGGTATAAAGAAACCGTATACTAACGTGAATACCGTTGCGTGTATAAAAATTGTTCCAAATTTTTTCCAAATAAATAGTATAAAAAACTAGGCAAAAATATAAGACTGACAAAAAAAGAATCAATCAAAAAGCATCTTTTGTTTAAAAGATATAAGGGTTTTAGTCCAAGGACTGATCTGTGATCAAACAGAAAAGATCCAGGGACTTGTTTGGAAAAGCAGAAAACGCTTCGGTATGAAATACGCCAGCCCAAAGAGAAAACGCACTTTGCCCGAAGGCGCCTTCAGAAAACGGTTCGAAGGGAAAGAAAAGAGAGGCTGACGGGGGGTCCCACCCGTCAGGTTCAAATCCAACAGAGTTTGCCGGTGCCCGAAGGCTGCGGTGGTCGCCGGCGTTGATCCACGGCAAGGCAGGGTGATCGGAGAGTACCTACGGGTTCAGGGTGTTCTTCTGCGTCGGTGGGTGGTGGACTTGGCCGTCGGTGAGCACCACGTCGACGGCGACCGTATCTCCGGCGGACGGTGGTTCGGGCGAGGGTGGAACTCTCCGGTGGGTGTTGCAAACTTCAAATTGGTGCGCGGGTCAGAGATGTGGATGCATTAGGAGACTACTGGCATGAGTTGAGAGGCAGGGGTGCACGCACGGGAGTGAATCGTGCTGGATCCCGAAGGGGGTCGAGGCGGCCGGAGTTGGGGAAGAAGACTTCCTCGAGGCTCTCCCAGTGGCTTGGCATGGTACTTGTGAGGTGTAGGGATGGTGCGTGTTCGAGTTCGAGCTCGGGACCTCCTTTTATAGGCGATCCGAGGAGGTGGCCATGAACGGGATAACACCGGCGAGCAATTACGGCGAGGCAGAGGTTGGGCAGGGGGTTTAGGTGGCTAGGCATCATCGTGGTGGCTCACTGATACCGTTTCTTCGCTAAACCTCGGTCGGACTTGGTGTAATGCTCCGGTCCTCGACAGAACAGCCGTATGGGCACGACGGCGGCAGGGAGCGCGCTCCCCGCCTTCCAGTTCACGACGACGGCTTTGCGGCATGCACAGAGGAGGGGAGGGCCACGCGGTGCTGGACGGCGCCGTCCCACGCTGCGCCTCTCTGGCAGCCGCAGCGGGCGCTGCTGCCGCCGCGCATGGGGCGCTGCACCTCGGCCAGCCCGCCGTCAACGTCCACAAGTGTCCAGGCAATCGTGCGGCACAGGGATAAGAAGGAAGGAACAGGGAGCAAGGCGCCACCGCGGCTACTGGCGAGATCGAGGTAAGTTTCTGAAGAAAACGACACCGGCTTTCTGGAACTGTTTACTGAACACTGAACTTTGACAGGTACAGTGCCCTCCAGGTGTTCAACGAAATGATTTGGGCACGAGGGAAATGTTTCTGGAGCTGGGACTTGGTGAGGTGACCTCTTGATGCATCCAGAGGCTGCCTGAATTTTCTCAGATTTTTAGGAGGAGAAAACAATTGAATTTCACCAAATTTGACAAATATGGCCCAAACTTGCAGCAAGCTCATATTGAAAATTTTGAACTGGAGACCAGTGGATCTTCATGGATCTTGGTTGAGGGCTCTAAGGACTAGCCAGGGAAATTTTGTTTGGAGGCAAAACTCAAAGGAGAAATAGTGGTTCCTTTGTAGATCTCCAAGGGTCAAAATAGAGGACATAAAAAGTTTTTGATTAGAAATAAATGGAGCTAAAATCATGGGGAAGTTTAACTTGCTGGATTTGAAGTATATCTTGACACAAAGGGGGGGAATGGCTTTTGGGAGGGGATTTCCACTTATGTCATGGCAAGAGGAGATTTTGAAAGGGGAAAGGATCACTCCATAAGCCATAGGGCTATTTAAAAAAGAAAAGATTTTCAAAAGCTTTCCCAATGAAAAACATTGGTGTTGAGTTAACACAAGATGGAAAACCTCCAAGGCCAAAGACCAAGTCTTGGATGAAACCAAATAAAATTCTTGTCATAAAAAGAAAGTTTTTGAGAAGGAGGGTCCTTATAAAAAAAAATTAAATAACCTCCTTCAAACCAAATAAATTTTTTGATAAAGCCAAATAAATTTTTTGGGTGTCACAGTTTTCCAAATAGATACCTCGTTTTTCCATTAAGTGTGCGTTGTCTGATGAAGAATAACGGGGGAGCCAACTCAATAACCTAGCGGAGGAACCGTCCGGACTTGAAACAGCGGATGCAACCCTTGCATTTCATTCTTTTGTTCTTACTCTATTTTCGCTTTGGCACTCACTTCCTTTGGAATAAGGGCCTTTTTCTTCTCTACTCGTTCCATTGACCATCAAACAATTTCTTAATTATGTTATGTCAAATGATGGGAAAAAGGAAGGAGTAATAAAAAAAGACTAGAACTACCCGATCCATTGATATACGATACGAAGGAAACGGACTTCAATCCCTCATTCTTATTGTTTGTTCTTCTGATCCCCTTGTTTTTCACTCGCTTAATTCGGAAGAGGAAAACGACAGCAGCTGAAGTGAGAAATAAACAACTGCTCGGAAAGCTTCGGTTTGAGCGTTGGTTTTGATGACAGTCAAGAAAGCTCGCCCAAAAGACGTACGTGGAACCAATGATACCAAAAAAAGAATCAAATATGAGGAGAACTGGGTGCATTGGTAAACGGCTCCGCCATAGCTTGTACGACTTCTGAATCCTATTAATGGCGCTCTCTGAATAAATAAGTAGATACAGGCGGACTACATACACGTGCTCTCCGAGTTGGGAAAGTGAGAAATCCACGGTCTTCCATCCGCGGATGTGACAAATCCAATCCAATTTGGTCTTGTCCCGTGGCTCGGACCCGGTCGCGTAAATGCAGTTACCACTACGACGGGATACTCTAGTTATTTACTTTGTTTCAATCCTTATTTAGCCATTCAACAGTAGCGTATGGCCTTTGGAAAGCATCTCTTCCTAGAGGGTACTCCCGCTTGTGATCTTCTTCCTTGGGTCGGAGAAAATAGAACTTACCAATTGGAAATGGAAATGCGGAATGAATTGAACCAAACTATGGAAACTGTGGTTGAGCTTGCCTGTCATCAACGAAGGATGGTTGTGAAGTTGGTGGAAGAAAGCAAACCAATGAATGCAACTAGTCACCCCGAAAGGCGAGCCCATGTCTTTTGAGAAACTGACACAACCTGTTGTGTTGACTTATCTTATAGTAAGGGTCCGTCCCAGCCAACAAGGGATTTCTCATAATTCTAGGACGAAACAGCATCATATCTCAGCTTGATTATGAGAGAGATTGAAGTGAAAGAACCCGGTTTCAGAACGTGGAAATGGAAAAGAATGAGGTGAAAGGGCCGACCCATGCGGCCCACTTAGAATGTGCTTTGACTTCCCCAGTTTGTACAATAGCACTATTTTCTGGACCCAAGTTCGTAAGGATTAGGGCACTGGATTGAAGAATGGCTCAGTCCGATAGAAACTTAGGTTGGGCTGGCGGAGGCATGACTGGAGCTTATGTATGACATGTACTGGTGTTTCATTAGTCCCTTGATCAGGTACCCGAAGCTCGCTTTGAGGAAGCAGTGCCATTTGGTTCTTCCTTCTTTCACGTCCATCCACGAATGATTTGAAAATTCTTTTCATCACTGTTTGGATCGCAGACTTGACCATTGTCTATAGAAAGAAAGTGCTCACTCATTTTCTGTTTGTTTTCATGTGCGCATACACTCAGCCTAATTACTAAATTAGCTAGGAGTTGTTTCCGGGCATACTCAAAAAAAGGATTATTATACACCCCAACCCCATCCCTTGGATAAAAGAAGGTAGCACCGAAGAAAGGAAAGAGCGATATGGTGGTTTTTGTTGTTCCCACGAAGCGAAGATCATTCGCTTGGCGAATGAAGTGGTTTGAGCCCAATCGTGAAACCCACTCCTCAAATGATGGATTAGGTGAAATGAAACATTTACACGTTGTTATTCAAATCCTTAGAAATCATATTAGAGTCTTGCTGGATCCATTAACACAAACAAGTGCAAGCATTGGTCAAGTGAGTCCTTCTACAAAACAAATTACCCAAATCTTACAGAAATAGCATTCCCCTACCCTGTGCTAAGCATATAGCTAGCGTTTCTGGTGAACTTCACTTCACACCTAAAAAATCCCGATTGGAAAGAGAGGAACTTGACATGCTATAGTGACAGGCGATGGCGAGCGAACCCTGTTAGCTACAATTCTATATCTTCTTTTTTGACCCCTTTGATTTGCCTTATCACTACAACCACGGATTGAGCGAAAGCCGCCCAAATGAATATCAAATCACGAAATCATTCTACGATCGATTGAGTTATTCTCTATATATTTATATAAAATAAGAAGACAGAGAGACTCGGCTTCAAGATGGAGATTGACCATCTGCATCTGCTCATTGAATTATTCTTTTCCGAGAAATCCGGACTACAATCTTCAGACAGAGGGTCCCTTCGATAAACTACTTGTCTCATTGGGAATACCCTCTTATGGAGAGCTATATTCCGTAGTGGAGTTGACTTAGGTAAATTAGCAACTTATCGATCTGCTGTAGCTTTTCAAATCCACTCTAACCAAACTATGTTAATTATGGAATACCGCCTATCCTTAGAAAATATGATTGTCCTTGTACTTGCTTTCTCATTCCTGGGAGTCCTTCAAGGGTATCAGATCTTGCTTGAAACAGGTTTTTGTTTCACGCTTCCCCTAGCGCAGGCAGTAGTTTGATAGCGAGTTCAACTTCCTAGTAACATTTGCTCATTTCATTCATTCTCATTCAAATCTACTTCTAAGGCATGTGAAGTACCAGTTGTGGACAGATCCCTTGGCAGAGTATCAACTTGAGATTCTTCTTTCACCTTCCAGGAGTTCAGTTCTTTTCTTTCTATATCAGAATACGACATAGAGGCCGAGCCTACCGATTGATCAGACTAGCCAACTAAGGGGCCATTTACTTCTATAGAAAAATAGGTGTACTTCGCGAAAGCTTCTCTTTATGAAAACCCCTCTGAGTCGTCTATAGCCGCCAAATCCCTTTTGATTCTGTTGTCAGAGGTGCCTTTCAATTTCATTAACCTTGGTACTGCATTTCATAGATACCTTCGCTATTGCAGTAACGCAATTCTCCACTGAACCCATTGACCTAGGTACCGAGTCTGTTATGCGTACGTCTTTTCGGACTCTTTATTTGTTTGTGGACAACAAAAATGCAAACATGAGAAAAGGGGATCATTCCATTTTGAACACACCCATCTATCTCATCTGACCTCTCCGAATTCCCAAGTAACAAACCATGGGCTATAGATGGTAGGGACATATCATCATTCGGAGGGAGTGGTCTTAATACCGATGTCTTTCTTTAACCTTTGGGAGGTCGAACCACTAAACCTATTTCTTTGACCTTGGGACCGATAGATAAGAAGGCAAGGCAGAAGAACCAATTGAATCACGGAGAACAGGTAGCTCG
The DNA here is from genome assembly GCF_018294505.1 of Triticum aestivum. Classification (NCBI taxonomy): domain Eukaryota; kingdom Viridiplantae; phylum Streptophyta; class Magnoliopsida; order Poales; family Poaceae; genus Triticum; species Triticum aestivum. Next base: position 79,944,073 of record NC_057808.1, on the reverse strand, counting down.
GGTATGTGAACTTGTCGAACCATTCAACTATACTATATATCGATTGGCCACATCAACGCATTTCACCTCGGAACTTGTACTTGCACTACAAAAAAACACATCCGTGACATTTTGGGCCGAACGAAAAAAATTGTCATACTTATGACACTTCTACGACTATAATTGTGACAAAACCCGGTATCATCATAGCTGTGGTGGGCTCCTACTTCTATGACAAAAAATCATGACAGAAAATGGGCTTTTCGTCCTGGGCGGGCTGGAGACACAGCTGCATGACATTCTTTGGGCCATCCATGACGGAAAAAACCATGGTAGAAGCAAGGGCGAGGAAAATATCGGGGTGTTCCCGGTTACGGTGGGTGGTCGGGGCCGAGCGATGTGCGTTTCTCTCGTACACGCACGCGCGTGGGTGCGAGGCGTTGGGCTCTAACTGAACCCGAGCGAGGCGTTGGGCTCTAACTGAACCCGAGCGATTGCACTACAGGCTACGCGTTACTGAACCCGAGCGATTGATCGATGGCTGTTAGCTGAACCCGATCAAGCGATTCCTTCGATACTGCTGCTAACTGAAGCCGATCGATACTGCCTCTGGATGAACAGTGAGCGTTGCTGGGGGGTTTGGATGAACAGTTCCCGGTGGGGGTGGATGAATAGGACCCCGTGGTGTTGCCTCTGGATGAACAGGACCCCGATCGATCGAACCGGTTGGGGCTGGATGAACAGGACCCCGTGGAGGGCTGGATGAACAGGACCACCCCGTGGAGGGCTGGATTTACAGTAGACGGTGGAGGGCTGGATGAATAGTAGCCCGTGGAGGGGTGGTTGAACAGGAGCCTCTGGAGAGGGCTGGTTGAACAGTAGCCATTGGAGTAGCGCGCAGTGGAGGCTGGATGAACAGGAGCCCGTGGATGAACAGTCGCAGGTGGAGGCTGGAGGAGGTCGACGGTGGATGAACAGTAGCCCGTGGAGGCTGGAGGGGGTCGACGGTGGAGATGAACAGCATCCCGTGGAGTCCCGTTTTGCGGTACGCCACACCCCTCCTGATGAACAGGACCCCCGTTTTGACCGTAGCGCTCCAACACAAGTCCGTTTCCTCCATTTGCGGTACGCCACACCCCTCCCGATCAACAGGACCCCCGTTTCGACCATAGGTGGTCCGTTTCCTCCGTTTTGCGGTACGCCATACCCCTCCCGATGAACAGGATCCCGTTTCGAACGTGGCCAGTCAAACAAAAGGCCATTTCGTCCGTTCTGCAGTACGCCAGGCCTCATTTCCATCGGCTGTTCCGTCCAAGCCGGTTGGCTCCCACGCGTTCCGTTGCCTCCCGATGAAAACGACGCATTCCGTTGCCTCCCCATGAACACGACGACGACGCAGTTTCTCTGTTCCAACCCAGCCATGTACACGAGCCCTGGCCGTACGTATGCGCGAGTAGGCGTTCGAGACCCTGCCCGTATGTACGTACGTGGCCGTATTTTCTTTCTTGCACACTGGCCGCTGTACGTACGTGTACATGCTACGTGCGCGCCTCTACTACGACACGTGCGCGCCTCTACATCGACCAGTATGCACATACACGTTCGCGACCAGAATGACAACGCTACGTACGCTTTGACCAGGTGGGTCCCGACTGTCAGGCACTTCCTTGCCTGGGAAGATGTAGCTGCTGGGTCCCAGCAGTTAGGGGGCGAATCGTTTTTTTTGCCCGGACACACTTCCTTGTGTGCGAAGATGTAGCTGGTGGGTCCCAGCAGTCAGGGGGAAATGTTTTTTCATGAAATACGGTGGCCCGTCCGGTGGGTCCCCGATGTCAGGTGGAGGAATAATTATTTTGCGCGTAATAAGGAGGCACATCCTTGCTGCGGCCATGGACCCAGCTGTTAGCCTCTCCACGTACAGTCCACATCCGATGGAAGCTGTTCCTTGACCATGTTGACCACGCCGCGCCAAGAGCACCAGGCCGGTGGACGATGGCGAGGCCTAGGAAGGGGACGACGCGGAGCCGGGGAAGACGCGACAGTGGATGCCCACGCGTAGAGGAGTATGAGGGTTCACTAGTTCGCTGCGGTGTGAGGCTGCCGTCGCCGTAGAATAATAGGGGGTGTGGGTGAGTAGAGGGATGGCCTGGCCAGCGGTGGGAGTAGTAGGGGGCAGTGAGGCCTCCGCTGCATCGCAGCCGGCCATGGGAGGCAGGAGCACCAGGCACGACCGACGCTGGTTTGGGCGGCTGGAGCAAGAAGACCAGAGGTTGAAGAAGCACTACGGCCGTTGGATGGACATCGTACGGTCACTGGAGCTAGAATCGTGCATATTTACTAAGTTGACAAAGCCCTCCGTCCCCGTCAACTTAGTAGGCCCACAGGTCAGCCTGTCACTATACTGGGTCCCAGCTAGCAGGGGGTATTCATTTTTTTGTGCGTAATAAGGAGGCACTTCCTTGCGTGCGAAGATATAGCTGGTGGGTCCAAGCTATCAGCGGCGGTAACGTTTTTTCGCAAAATACAGAGGCCCTTTTGGTGGGTCCCATATGTCAGGTGGAGGAATCATTATTTTGCGCGTAATAAGGAGGCATTTCCTTGCGTGCAGCCGTGGACCCAGCTGTCAGCCTCTCCACGTACAGTCCACTTAAGATGCATGTCGGTCGTTGACCACGTTGACCAGACCGCGCCGAGAGCACCAGGGAGGTGGACGACAGCGAGGCCTAGGAAGGGAACGACACGGAGGCAGGGAAGACTCGATAGTTGTTTCCCACGCGGAGGGGAGTACAACTGTACGAGGGTTTACTGGTTCGTCTGCCGTCGCCGGAGAATAACAGCAGGTGTGGATGAGTAGAGGGATGGCTAGGCCAGCGATGGGAGTACGGTGGGGCGGTGAGGCCTGCGCGGCAGCACAGCCGGCTGCGAGGAGGAGAGAGCAGGCAGTCCCGCCGGTGCTTGTTTGAGTGGCTGAGCAGGAAGAGCATAGATTGAAGAAGCACGACGGCCGTTGGATGGACATCCAACAGTCACTACTTGTATGTCAACCTTTCTTTTTAGGAAGCCTCAAATCTATGGAAAACATCATACACCCATCTACCATTATTTCTAATAATTTCCAGCCCATTTGCTAATTCTTAAGGTTTTTTTGGAGCCCATATTCTTTTTGTTAGCATTACAGCCCATATTGTGGCCACGGTTAAAAAATTATACGAAATTTTCCATATTTCAGTGCTGTCCGAACTGTTTTTAATCCCGAAATTTCGAGTCACATTCAAACTGATTTAAAAAATAAATGTATATCAATATAAAATCTAACAAATTGTCCATGCATAAAATCAATGCAATTTAAAATCTCGAAATGAAAAAAAGAAATTTGAAACTAATTGCCGGTTTGATGTGTTTTAAAAATGTACAACCCATTTCTCATTACTAATAGGCCATTTTCTCGGCCAGCCGAATGAAGCTCTCCTCGGCTTGAAAGATTTGCAGCCCAACAGGCTTGACAAAGCGACTTACTTGGCAAACCACAAAAAAACTGGGTTGTGGCCGTGGACCCAGCTGCGACCGTGGACCCAGCTGTCAGCCTCTCCACGTACAGTACTCTTCCGATGGAAGTCGGTCGTTGACCACATTGACCACGCCGCGCCGAGAGCACCAAGGCGGTGGACGACGGCGAGGCCTAGGAAGGGGACGACACGGAGCCGGGGAAGACATGGCAGTGGATGCCCACGTGGAGAGGAGTACGAGGGTTCACTGGTTCGGCTGCGGTGTGAGGCTGCCGTCACCGCAGAATAACAGGGGGTGTGGGTGAGTAGAGGGATGCCCTGGCCAGCGGTGGGAGTAGTAGGGGGCGGTGAGGCCTCCGCGGCATCACAGCCGGCCACAGGAGGCAGGAGCACGCGGCACGACCGGCGCTAGTTTGGGCGGGTGGGGCAAGAAGACCAGAGGTTGAAGAAGCACTACTGCCGTTGGATGAACATCGTACGGTAACTGGAGCTAGAATCGTTCATATTGACTAAGTTGACAAAGCCCTCCGTTCGCTTCTCCTCTTCTCTACTTACTCTGCCTAGCATCAGAAGCTCTGGCCGCAGCAACCATGTCCGCTGGCTGCTCATCCACCTGCTCTTCAGCAGGCAACAACCAAATACGCGCCAAGTCGCCACCCGTACCATCGCCTGTGGGTCTCATCACACACCCACCGGCACACGCACCGCAGCCGGTTGCTCATCGCAACCCGCTGCCACTGGTGTGGTGCCACTGCTGCAAATCACGCAGAGTCATCTGTCGCGTCTCAACCACAATCCTCAACCCTGGCCGAGGCTTCTACAAATGCCTGAATCATGGGGTAATAATATGTTTAAGTGTTGTTCTGCTGCTTTCAGTTGCTGATTTTTTAATAGTTTGGTTGATGATCTTCCAATTTGATTCGTGCAGAAAAGGGAAGATTCGTGTGATTTGTATTTCTGGGAAGTTGCTGATGTGGGAGAGTGCAACCACGCTGATTATTTGGTTAGCCGAGGAATCCTGATACCAGCAGGTTGGGGTGTTGGACAAGTAACTGAAGGAACGGCAGAAGAGGAAGATGCAGAGCAGAAGGTTAAAGATGTAGTTCCTCTGATCATGGCCAAGCAACAGCTGCTGAACGGCCTTGACAGCAATGAGCAGATGAAAGAGCTTGTGAAGATAATGGGCAAAATCGATGTGCTCTGTAGGATGATTGTCTCTTTATTTGAAGTGTATGTGGCACTCGTGATGTATTCAGTGGCTATGACATGAGCACTTTGCTGAAACTAGTAATGAATGAAACCTGTGTAGCAGGCTGGGCGTAGTGTTGTGAACATCTAATGATTTCTATTAATGGAAATCAGGGGGTATCCCCTTTTGCTCATAAATAAATAAATAGCAGAGGCCCTTTTGGTAATAAATAAATAAATTGGCAGAGGCCCTGCGGGTCAGCTTTGTTCTCATTCGAAGACGTCGAGAAAATTGCAGTCCAACAGCAAACTATGTCATCTAATTCAAGTTTCACAGCCAAATATGAGTACAACTAAACAACAATGTCATCATGTTTTAGTCATCATACAATCAGCATACATAACAAGTGATGTTCTCACAGGAAAATACTAAACAACATGTTCATCAGGTTTCAGTTGTCATAGCAAACACAATTTCACATAGTAGATAAAAAAACATCTTCTGACAGGCAAATACGACAAAAGCAATGTAATCATCATCCGCAGCAGCAGCGTCAACATCTTCGCCATGTGTATCAGTCTGAATTGTAATTCCCCACGGTGTCATCTTCTTCTTCGTCCTCAACATCCTCGAACATTGGCTTCTTCTTGATCAACTCTTGTCTATCCACAGCACGTCAAGCAATCTTTTCGCTAGCGTCATTGACGTGATGGTTCTCAAAGATATTAGGAACATCTGTGTTATCTTGTACATCAGGAGCAGTGTAAACATCATCTTGTTGTGCAACTTAATTAAATGAATTCCTCTGCTCAAACCTTTGCAATATCTCCAGTCATCGCTACGTGCAAATGTGTCTTCCAAGAAAAATATCTGTGTTGCTTGATTTGCCAAAATAAAAGGCTCGTTGGTCTGGTACGCTGCCTTGACATTGATGGATTTGAAATAATCATCAGCTCTGGGTTTTGCGATCCTGGAAAACAGGTTATACCAACGACAGCACAACAGAACCACACACTGATGATCCTCGAAACTAGAGATATACTGCAACTGAACAATGTCTGTTATGTTAGCATACATTTCAGTTGTCTCTTTGTCATACATATCTGTGCTCATGATGGCACTGTTTTGTGTCTTCCTGCCTTCGTCTCGTGCAAGGGTGTTGTAGCGTACATCTCCAAAAATGCAAGATTCATAATGTCTTACACGAGTATCAGGACCCATTGCTAGTGAGTAAAGGGCATGATCAACTGCCTGCCCATCCTCCCGCATCTTCTTAACCTATGGTTAGAAAATAGACAAGCTGATCATCTTATGTACTCGATATATTAAAAAAACTGATAGTGCAATTCAAAAGTTTACATGGCTCTTGAACCATTTCGCAAATCCTGCCATAACCAGCTTGTAAATGTTTCTTGGATTTTGCGGCAGTAACTCCTTTTTGTAGATGCTGCACAACATAGTGATCGCATCAAACATCTAAATATATAAGAATGTGCTGCAAGTTTAATAGATTACGATGTATAAGCTGCAGTACTTAGCACTTACTTGATATAAGGTAGTATCTCAGGACAGTTATTCAACACATACCAAACCATTTTGTACAAATCTTTAAGTTTGTCCTCTTGTCGACTCTTCCCTGTAACTCGAACAGAATAATCGAAAACATTGAGCCCGGGATTGTCTTCATCCACCTCTTTGCTAAGCTGATCAGCTGTTTCAATGTATTTTGAGCAGAATGTCAACGCTTCTGTAGCAATGTAGGCCTCTGCAATGGAACCCTCGGGTATAGCTCTGTTCCTAACATAGCCCTTGAAAGTGCCTAGCTGCCTTTCAATAGGGTACATCCAGCCATACTGTATTGGACCTCTAAGTTGTACCTCATCAGGTAGATGAACAGCCAAATGCACCATCACATCAAAGAAGGCTGGAGGATATATCTTCTCAAGATCGCATAGGATAGTTGGTATCTTGTCTCTAAGACGCTCCAAAGCATCTATCCTGATATTTCTACTGCAGAATTCCCTGAAGAATTGTCCCAACTCTGCAACTGCTCTGTATAAGTCAGGGCGGCCCAATCCTCTAAGGATAACAGGTAAAACCCTTTGAAGTAGGACGTGGCAGTCATGAGTTTTCAACCCTTGTACCTTGTTTCCATCTGCACTGACTGTCCTTTCAGGGTTGGAAGCAAATCCATGTGGGAATCTCACACGTGATAGGACCTCGCAGAATTCTGTTCTTTTTACCTTGTCCAAGACGTACACAGCTGGTGCCATATCCCGTGGTTTACCTTCATCTTGCACCTGCAAATCCTTTCTGATACCCAAGTGTGTCAAATCAATCCTAGATTTTAAGGTATCTTTTGTCTTGCCTTCAATATTAAGAAGTGTGCCGATAATGCTGTCACATATATTTTTCTCGATGTGCATCACATCAAGATTATGCCTCAGATCCAAATCTTTCCAATACTCCAAGTCCCACAAAGTGGACCTGCGGGTAAACTATAATCTCTCTTCTGCCCTGCCACGCTTCCTTTTCCCGCGACCATTATCAGGATGGTTTCCTGGTGTAATATGCCTGACCTTCTCTAATTCCACTTGCAACTCATCGGCGGTGAGCCTCTTTGGCGCATCACGGTTTTCATGCTTTGCATTGAACACATGTCTTCGGCATTTTCTAGGATGCGGCTTGTCCTTGGCAAGGAAACAGCGGTGTCCAATGTAATAGATCTTGCTAAGTATTGCGTATGACAGCGGATTCCTGTCACAGCGAACACATGCATTGTAACCATGTGTCGTTCGCCCTGACATAGTGCCCAAAGCCGGATAATCATGGATGCACCAAATTATAATAGCACGCAGAAAGAAATCAGCTGGTGGGCTGCTATATAGGTCTCGAGTGAGAACACCCCTCCATAGTTGTTGAAGTTCCTCCACAAGAGGCTCCATGAACAAATCAAAATCCTTTCCAGGACTTTTTGGACCTGGGATGAGCAAGGCCATCATGTAGTTTGATTCTTTGGTGCAGACATTTGGAGGCATGTTGTAAGGGATAACAAGCACTGGCCACATGTTATATGTGGCGCTCTGGTGGCCAAATGGGTTAAATCCATCTCAAGCTAATCCAAGTCTAATGTTTCTCGGGTCAGCAGCAAACTTTTCGTGTTTCTGATTGAAGCTTTTCCACTCACTACCATGTGATGGATGGCTCATTACATTCTTATCTCTGTGCTCCTGGTTCCTAGAATGACACAGTACATCCTCTCTTGTTTCAGCATCATGAAACAACCTCTGCAATCTTGGTGTAATTGGAAAATGTCTCAGAACATTACGAGGAATCATCTTCACAGCATCGCCATCTTTCCATCTTGATGATTTGCATTTTGGGAATTCACTTAAGTTGGCATAATCCTTCCGGAATAGAACACAATTATTCTTACAAACATGGATCCTATCATATCCAATTCCAACAGCACGAAGGAAATTCTTCATTTTACTGTAGGTGTGTGGTAGCTCAAACGCATCTGGGAAAGCTTTGCGGAAAGCAGCCGACATCGCATCAAATGATTTGTTGGTCATCCGCTCAGATGTCTTCACCTGAAGAAAGTTGACCATAGCTGAGAATACTGACAGCTTATTTCCTAGGGTGACAGCCACGTTGCATTGTTCCAACATGCGGGCCCACCGTTTTTCTTCTGCAGGTGAAAGTTCACGGAATGCACGAGCATTTCATAGCATTGTTTCAATGTTGGTCAAACTCACTAGCTCCGCCACCACCTCCTCCTCCTCCTCTTCCACATGAGTATCAGGCAGATCAAGATGGTGATCTGCTGCTTCCACGTAGTCAATAACATTGACGTTCACAGCATCACTGTGATGAACCCACCTAGTATATGTGACCGACATCCCATACAAGTGTAGATGATTTTGCATAGTTGACTGGGTCCTGTAACTGAATTCATACAACTGCTACACGGGCAGAGCACATCTGATTTCAGACCACCGTACTCAGCTCTGATAAAGTTCATGAAGTTTTCAACCCCCTCGACATATGCAGCGGAGAATCTTCGAGCAAAAGTTATCCAAGTCCCGTCCATCTGTTAGACATACAAATTAGTTCTTCTACTAGATATTACAGGAAAAACATATATGCTTTTTTATGAAGTCCAGAAGAAAATACCTAGGTCGATGTCTAAAGCTATGGCAAGATATTTGGACGAGCAGATCTAAGTAACGAAATATATGCAAAGCTAATTCAACAAACAGATTTGAGTGCTAAATTATGGCAGGCTGTTTCAGCAGTCAATGAGGCCGAGCATACAGCCATCGAACTATCGAATGCCATCGCAGCAACAAAGATCGAGTATAAAACGGTGTAGAGCTATTTCACCTAACAGATTGGCTACTAGACCATGGCAATCTATGTCACAATAAATATATGGCAGGATATTTTAGCAACTAATCGTCCTTGGCATGCCATCTCAGCTAAGCAGATTGAGTGCAGAACAGGGCAAGGAAGCTTCTTAAGCAGAGCATATTGACTGTAAACTACTTCGGCAAACAGTGAGATTAACATTGTCTATCAGCTAACATTCAGCGGTACACCGACATGCACGGGGCCTCAGTCTAGAATGCGCGTACCGTGGGGGAAGCTGACCGCCGTGCGTCTCCACACGAACGTCGCCAGTGGTGGCGGCGCTGACCGCCGTGCGCCTCCACAAGAACGTCGTCAGCGGTGGCGGCGCGGCTAGAGGACGGCAGTCTACGAGAGCGTACTGTGGGAGCGAGAGGATCGTCGTGCGTCCCCTCGACGAACCACTTTGGCGGAGCGAATGGAGTGGAGGGGGACGGGGGGAGGGGGGTTTGGGGAATATTATTGTCTAGTTGGCTGAAGCGCGGTTGAATCTAGGATTTGGGGGGAATTTTTGGGTGGGCGGGACGATTTTTGCGCGGTGGGCGGGGGAAGTTTGGCGCATGGTCGGTTTCTCCAAGTGTAGTCCCACGTGTCAGTGAAGAGGCAAGCCGAAGCGCGTTCCATTTGCGTGAGCCGTGTGCAGGACCGAACGTGTGTGGGGTGCAATGCGACCGCGACAGGGGTGCTGTGAGTGTACCGCCTTTTTTCCTTTTAAACTAGGTGCTTCACCCCCTCAAAAAAAAACTTGTTGCTTCGCGCGATCCATCGATACTACTACTAGTAATCTGGTAATCCTGACTAAAACGGCGAGGCCGGGTCTTTTCCCGCGCGATATGCTTGGAGGTTGGCTTAGTTGGGTTTTTTAGGACGAGTAATGCTACACCTACGTAGTCCCAGTTACGTAATTAACATAATGTGAAACGTGTGAGCTATTGATTGTAGATTGGGGGAGGGAGGGGCCCACCACCATGAAAATCATGGGAGGAGAGAGAGAGAGGCAATTTACGTTAACCCTTTCGTAGGTTCCCATAGATATAGAAAGATGTGAAATGCGTGAATGTGCATTTGCAGATAAGGCCTTCCCTCGTTCATCCTTTTCTCCCACAAGATCTTGATCTTCCGTGCAACGCACGGGCATCTTGCTAGTACTCCTACAATATACTATATTATTGTGAAAGTTCATATACACAGGCCAAGATTAATGCAAACACGGCAAATTTTCATTACATTTCGAACTTTTATAGGACAGAAAAATAAAAGAAACCCGACCCTAAACCTATTCTACGGCGGCGACCGAGGTCCTCCATCTGCGATCTCCATGTACGGGGGCGGGGTTCAAGACCCGTGAAGTGAAGGTGCGGTCTACGGCGAGGAAAAGTAGAACACGGGAGACGGACCGGCCAGTTGGCACACCATGCCCTGCCGCCTCCCATGCCCTACTCATCCTCGGAGGAGTCCCCGACCTCGGCGGTGCCGGAAGTTGGACGGCGGCAAGTAGGACGCGTGGATGAAGGTGCTCCCGTCGTCGGCCGCCGGCGTGGCCACCGCTTGTGCGGCGACTTGAGCGAGGGCGGCGACCTCGAGCTTCATCCCCGAAGACAAGCTCTCCCGCAGAGCGTTCACGCTTGCGGTCATGGCGGATGTGGTGCTAGGTAGGAGGATGATGCGCTATGGTGTGGAGGTTAGCTGGGCGTTGCCGCTTTAAGTAGCGCATTCCGGTGAGGCCAAGCGTCCTGGTGCGTCATTAAGTCACCGGAGTTGGTTCCTCGGGCACCGAGCGTCTTAACGACGGCATACGGACGGACGACATGAATGCGTGCAGCTGGCGCCGGCTGGGAACACACCGCGCGACGGCGCGAGGGACGAGAGTTTTTGGTGTGCCAGGGTAGTCAGCTGCGGTCGTGGCAACGTTGGAGATGCCCTTTGCTCACATGCGATCGACGCATGTCATTGAAAAAGCAAGGCGACCCGGCATAGTCTCAGGTCCCAAGGATGCACTTGGCCGCGCTACACCACTCCGCGGACGCGTCCCGGCGCCCGGTGCATCCTCAACGAGCCAGGTGTTGGGGTGTGTTTGGATTGTGGCCAAAGTGCACCTTACCAAAATTTTGTTCATGACCCAAAGATTGGTCTTTGTTTGGATGGTTGCCATTTTTTGGCATGCCAATGAACTCTAGCCAACTCTAGTTCATTTTTCTTGCCGATGTCGGCCAAATCATGGGAAACCAAAACCTCAACCAAAATTTTGGCTACCCAATGCTTTGATGGGGCAACCTTGGGCACAAACCAAACATACTGTTGGTGGTGCCACAGCACTAACGCCACCCTCGTCACACTGAAACAGACCGTGTCTAGCGACGATGAGCGTGTCGCTCACCGCGGTCGCCGTGTCCAGAGGCGGGGCTAGAGCTGCGCCACGTTGTTGGCCCCCACGACCCACATGAATGGTTGCCGGTGGCGAGGAGGTCGTGGGCCAGCTCCTCCATTGGACTAGTTTGCGCTACGTCGTCCCGACAGGTGTGCCCCACATGTCGGTTTCCCTGTTTTCCCGGCCATATTCGAGCGGCAGTGCTTCGCGTTGCGCATTAGGCCTTTCACTATGTAGGCCAAGCGAGACAACTTACTGTTTATTTGAGCCATTCAAGTATAATCATGTGGCATTTGCTTATTTCTCATTCCTCTCCAACCCTCTTCTCCATCGATCATGTCGCACTCCGGTCGAGTCCAGCCTCCCGCATGCCTCATTTGAACATTCCGCCGAGTATCATTCGCATGTGGGCCTAGACCATGCTTGTATTTCCAATGTTTATTTGTAATTTGTCCGACATGCATACAAACAAACAGTTCGTTTAAAGTTTCACTTTGCCTCCACTACGTGTCGCTTCGCGTCTTAGTTTTGACATCCCATTCGGTCCATGCCCCGACACATGTTGACGAGATCAATTGATGTTCAGAGATCAATTGCGTGTCGTGCAAGGAGATAAAGGTTTGGTCTATTTCTATGATAGAAATGACCCACGGGGGGGGGGGGGGGGTCTGTGGGGATTAGAGGGATTATATTGTACGTTCATAAGAGAGAAACGAACGTATTGTACCCATCCTAGTCCTCTTTCAATCGATCTCCCGACCCCGAGATGAAATCAAGAGAGAACGAGTGGGGGCATGTGTGATACCTAAGGCGGATTCGAAATTTTGAACCGGTGATCATAGCATCCGCAAATCATATATAAAGGGTATTATATGTTCGTTTCGTTTTTGAACGTACAATATACTCCCTCCTATCCTTTCTCGTTTACATATAAGTTTTATGTGTAGTCAAAGTATCTCTACTTTGATAAAAAAAGTATCAACATTCAACAATGCCCAATCAATATTGTTAGATTCGTACGTACTCCTAGATTCGTACTCGCGATGGTTTCCAATTTGTTTTCAACCACGTGAATGTGCTTGTTCTTGCGCATGCTCTTCCTACTAGGATTTCGCCACGTATAGCCAGTCCAATAGTAACTTTTTTTAAGCTCCTTGTCCAATAGTACTAGTGGAGTACTGACAACATCTGCACTAGAGTATGCAGTGCTCATAGTTGTACTCCCTCCTTCCATTTATATAGGGCCTATGTGGAGGAGAGAGATGTGAAAAAGTAAGGGGAGTGAGCTCTCATGCAAGAGCCTAGCTATATACGCATTCCTAGTTAAATACGTACAATAAATATGAAGAAAGAGATGGAGAGGAGATGGAAAAAAGTACTAATACAATAGCCAACCTTATAATTTTTTTTGCGGGAAATAGCCAACCTTATAGCCCACACTACTGTATGAGTGCATATAATAGATGATGGCTATAGATGACATGGCAGTTCCTTATAGCCGTCGACTGGCTATATTATTAACCATGCTCTAATGCGTTTTTTCAAACCCGCATTTGACTATTGACAAGATTAATAGTACATGAGATGTATAATGTGAAAATTATATCATTGGAAGCTCCTTTCACATACGTATCCCTGCCTTACCCTCCCTTTCGGTCACTTACTGGCAGACCCCATGCTTGCTAGGCCCCGCATGTCAGTTACTCAATGGGTTCGGCCATGTCAGGGGATCCTCATCTGTAGTATACTCCCTCTATTTTTATTTACTCCGCATAAAATGACGCGGGCGGGGGAGGGGGAGGGACGTCGGTTTGCTATCAACTGCGGTCCCACAAGCGAGCAAAAATGCAAGACGAAGTGCGTTCCATTAGGTGAGTGACGTGGAGGGTCCAGCGTGCCGGGCTGCAACGCGAACGCGACAAGAGCGATCTACAGTCAAAACCGATTGACCGGTCGTCACCGGAACCACTATTCACACCAGAACCTTTGCTGCTCGGCCTACACCAGCCACTGCCCTAAAACCACACCTAATCTCCAGCCCCTTCCCCCACCTTTCGATCCCCTAGCCCGCAAAATCACGTACTACAAGATGCTGACGCCGGAGCGCCGCGTAGAAATCGCGGCGGCGGTCGGCGCGAGAGACCTCCGTTCCCAAGCTCGCTTTGCGGTGGGCCAATCCCCGAGTTCTCTGGAGCCAAGCTACGAGGAGGAGGAAGCTGATCGAATGTTCATGGCAGAGGTCGCGGCGCAGAAGGCCCCCGATGGGTATGAGACGATGGACGTCGACTTCGTGCCGGCGTCCGAGTCCCCCATGGTGCAGGCGGACCAGCGGTTCAACCTGGCGATACTAAAGGAGGACTGGGAGGCAGAGGCTCGACTCGACGCGGAGCGCGCGCATGCCGCTGCCATTGAGGCTCTTCTGCAGGCGGAACCGGATGTCGTGGATGTGAACTGGGCGGCGGAGGCTCAACTTGAGGCGGAGCGCACGGATGCCGCTGCCATCGAGGCCCTCCTGCAGGCGGAACCGGACGTCCTGGACTTGAACCGGGCGGCGGAGGCTCGACTCGACGCGGAGCACGCGGATGCCACTGCCATCGAGGCCCTCCTGCAGGCGAAACCGGATGTCCTTGACTTAAACCGGGCGGTGCTCTCGTCCGTGCAGAGCGCCCGCTCCCTCCGCGTGAACGAGTACCTGGAGGCCGAGGACAACCACGGTGCGGAGACACACGTCGGCAGCTACAGCTGCTTCGCGCTAGCAGCCAAAGACGACGAGGCCGTCTCGTTCCGTGAGCAGTGATAGTTTTTCTTTATGTTGTTGTTTTTATGGATCTTTTGCTGTGTAAAAACATATATTGTTATGCAAGTTGCCTGACTTGGGCCAGTCTACCATTTCAGGCGGTTGGATGAATATCCTACATCTCCTAACCCTTCTTCCTCACCTCTTCTTCTTCCCCAACAGACCAACGCACGGGCCGTACGGATACTCCCCAACATGCAGTTGGATAAACATACTCTATGAACGAAAATTATGTGTTAGCGGTAGGATGGCTGAGTTTGGTTTGTTCACATGCGACAGCACGTGTCACTGAGGGTGCGTTCCCTTGGTTGGGTTTGCGGCGTGCAGGAGCGACTGTGCATGTGAGGGTGCGGTCCGACCGCGGCGTGCAGGAGCGACCTTGTGAGGGTGCGGTGCGACCGCGACAGCCGTGCGCAAGTGTACCTCCTTTTGATTTTGAAAACTTTAGGCAAGCTTGGCAAAAATGTGTGGCGAAGTATGGCAATGCAAGGCCTAGACTCAAACAGGATAAGTACGTAGTACTACGTACTAGGAGTACTAGTGTTAAAAAAGAAAGGCGGAGTTTTCCTTCGCGGGATTAATCGATACAAATCCTCGTTTCACGTGTCAATTAATGCGTATTTTTTTCTCCAAAGCCCAAAGAGCTAACCATCTCACTCCTCATCGCTTGATTAATGCAGTGCCATGCAAACCAACCTTCTCACTTCCGCATGCATGCAGGGGATATTAATGTCCTTGGTTGCTAGTACGAGGCAAACCCCATCAATTTTGCCTCGATTATTGTTAGTGGCCTTTTGCAAATTGTAATTTTGATATACTGGCCTTGTGTACAAAAAAATGGAGCTAGTAACTATATTTGACTTCCTTCCCCATTGCGGTGACGTCGACGATATCTCGAACGTTGTGGTTTGGCGAAGTGTGTTCGATGGAGAACACAATTGAGGGAGACCACGGTAAGTCGTTCGCAAGTGCCGCCTGCAAGCCGAGACAACCGCCTTATTTGCATCCAGCAAGTCCGTTGAACCAAAGGACGCGTAAATGTACTAGTACTACTCGTACACAATAGCGTCGTCCGTCCAGCTTAGTGAGGTGAGATGGTTTCTCGAAGAAGACGATGGAGAAGCGGAGTCAGCGAAGAGTGAAATGATGGTTGCTTCGTCCGTGCTTTGTGATTTGACGCATCACTACTTTGTGATTTGTGATACAAGGGACAGGGGAGTAGACTCTGCCCTCTATACTGTACATGCATCCAAGCACGGGAGAAAGAGGAGAGACGTTGCATTTTTCTATTCCTTCAATCAATCAATCAGGGAGCTTCGGTTCCATCCTTTTGGCTTTGGCAACACCGTCCACAATGGTTCCCACGATGCCAAAAGCTATTTTCACATTTGGCTACACATTGTGGATGCCCTTAACCGTACCACTTGGTTTTGCTCCTGTGTGCTATCTATACAAATCTCAATTATATTGATCTAAAAAATTATAGAATCAAGATTAGTAAAAAGGAGGTGATTTTGCCGCGCGGATGGCGGGGGAGGTTTCTTATTTTTAGAGGACGTTGTCCTGGCGGTTTGCTAACATGCGGTCCCACGTGTCAGTGCTTTACCAAGCCGATCCGCTTCCCACATGAGGCAGAACAACGGCAGAAGCAACACGTGGTTAACTTGAAGAAGATGAGGGAGAAGCGGATTCAGCAACGAGTGAAATGATGGTTGCTTCGTCCCTCCAACTTCTTTTTTTAGCATTATTACTTCGTCCCTCCAACTTAACTGCGGGAAAGGTGCAGCTTTGTGATTTGACGCCTCATTGCTCATTACTACGCCGGCGCCATGACTGGGTGCTTCACCCCGGCTGCTCTGCACTGTATTCTGGTATGGCACGTGGACCCGGTAGCTTGATGTCCCACATGTCGGCGAAAGGGACTAGAAGATTTATGAAAGCGAGCGCTCCACTCTTACGACGGAGGAGTACATGACACGACGGCCCAGTGAACTGTCACTTGTACTATATATAGTACTATAGTTTTGCTGTTTCGCACGATCCATCGATACAAACCCGATTAAACAGGAAAGGGCGGGATTTTCCCACGCGGTATATGATACTGGCCATACATTTCAAAGGCAATTTTAATGTATGCAAATTGAATAATTAAGTAACAATATGATATCTAGTAAAACTAAAAACACATATGATTTATCGTGTTAGAGTGTAGTAGTAGTGTTGTATTGCATAGTTGTTAGATGTAACATGTGAGAACGTGTAGAGATGTAGTTTTGGAGGGCCTACAGAGAAAAAAGCGTAATACATTCACGGAACTTCAGAATAAGCTGATTACGGTCACTATATACGTTTTGTGGTGATTATACGGTCACTTGCTCACGGTTCAGCATCAGATTGCACTCTGTTGACCGGCCAAATAGTCTGCATGGCACCATGTTGACTAGTTAAATTGACCATGTTCCTTGTGGGTCCCACCTGTCAGTTCGCATAGGGAAAAGGTCAGATAAACACAAATTTACGCAGGCGCGACAAGACTCCACCCCGTGCGCGGGAATCACCTGGTTGTGTATGTGTCTGTCAGGGCCTGATGTGTGCGCATGCACGTGTAGGTTGAGCACTTGAGCGTGAGAGTGTGTGTTGGTCGTGTGGTGTACTGGTGTGTGCATGCATGCGTGCTGTGTGCGTGTGAGTGTTGCGTGCGTGCGTGGCTGCATGTGTACGTGTGAGTGTTGCGTGCGTGCGTGGGTGCATGTGTTCGTGTGAGTGTTGCGTGCATGCAGTTTGTGTGCATGCGTGCGTGTGTGTATAATCACCACACCAGCTCCTGTGTGTTAAAACAGACGGCTCAACATACCAATACAAGGCCACCTTGTCCGCTGTGCCCGCGGTCATGACTTCGAACCACCGTCCAATATTTTTTTGTCGTTTGTTTTCATTCTTACTAGCAAGATGCCCGTGCGTTGCACGTAACATCAAGATGCATTTGTATGACTAGTTTATCTTGTGAGAGAAAAGGATGAGCGAGGGAAGGCCTTATTTGCAAATGTGGAGAGGTGTGTGGGTACCTTTTGGCAAAATTGTCATAGTTTCCTTCCTATCCGTCAGATATAAATCGGACGGCCTATATTGCAGGATGGTAGGCACACCATCATCACCAACTCTGTATTTTATAAGAGTGTATTTTATCCCTACTCTTATAAAAAGCATAGTCGGTGATGATCGTGTGCCTGCCATCCTGCAATATAGGCCGTCCGATCTATATCTGACGGATAGGAAGGAAACTATGGCAATTTTGCAGAAAGATACCCACACCCCTCTCCACACTTGCAAATAAGGCCTTCCCTTGTTCATCCTTTTCTCCCACAAGATAAACTACTCATACAAATGCATCTTGATGTTCCATGCAACGCATGGGCATCTTGCTAGTATTTTATAAGAGTGTAGATGTAGAGTAGATACAAGCCAACAGGTGGGCCCGATGGTAGTGAGATAATGTGATGCAACACTAGAGGTGCCACGTGGAGCGTTTAACTGGTCAACTAGTCGTGTCTTGAGAAAATACAGAGTTGTACGGTGAGCCCGTGATTGTATAATAACCACAAAACGTAAATGGTGACTGTAATGAGTGGATTCTGAAGTCCAATGCACGTATCGTGCTTTCGCTTCAAACACAATGATCGTCACTGTATATATCGCGAGAGAGACATGCGTGAATGTGCTGGGGGCTTACTTTTAGAGGACCTGGAGATAGTTTGTGTGCGTACGTGAAAGGGGCGTAGAGGGGGGCATGCGATGGAGAGAGAGATGCTCTTTGTTTCTCTTTATTATAACTAACTTTATATATAGCACAAAAATATACAAATTCACAGTGCGGAATAAATATCATTGTGGGCACCATGCATGCAATGCAAGCGTTCATACTCCTCCATATAACTTTGTAATGTTGTATATATGTAGAAATTCTAAAATATTTTTTGGCCACACTTTATTCAAAAGGAATGTTGTATGCGAAATAAACGTGAAGAGAGGGCTTTTTAGATCAATGGGGTACGTGATGTAACATGTGTGAATGTGTAGTCGATGCATTTGGCAGGGCCTAGAGAGGTATGTGTGTGTATTACGTATTCGAGAGAGGCATGGATAGAGGGGCCGGCGGGGGGGGCGTGGGAGAGATAGCACGAGAAATGAGAGTGGTCTAGAGAGAGAGAGACGAATATGACGTCACGGCGAGAGATTCCCTTGAGTGTGTATATGCAAGGGGGGAGTGGATAGAGGCACCAGGAGAATATTTTTTGTGTGTGTGGTGTCTGTGTTGGTATGTGTGGGTGTGAGAAGATAACGAGACGTGGGGGCAGAGGGTGTGTCACCGCGTGAGGTCCGGTGGGTCGAGGTGAGGCCCTTCGTTCGGTTCCGTCCTGCGCCACATTGGTCGGCCCGTGACGCATTTAGGGAGACCCATGGATGACTAGTCGTACAAGACAAAGATAGCATAATTGTGAAGGACTCTGTGTCCACTGACAAAGCCGGCTAGGATTTGTAACCCTAGGTTCTCGGACTAAGGTAACCCCTTTATCTCTGATATTACTATTCATCCAACCTAACTTTAAGGGGCATCCTACAGAATGCTCTGCTAGAATCATACTCGTCGATTAGGAAGAGAGGTGTGAGACAATGCGTGAGAGACATGCCTAAAGATAATGTGCGTACAGGAGACACGTAGGCAGGTCTATGTATATAGAAAGGGTCGATGGGGATTGTGCGTGTGTATGCTTGCGAGAGGAAGAGTGCTTGTGATAAAGGTTAGTGAAAACAGTCGTAAATGGTTACGAGAGGGAGGGAGGGTTATATCGAGAGCATGTGTGCGAGAAAGACACCTCGGGAGAGAGTGTGTGAGCATGTGTGAGAGACCACCAACGGAGAGTGAAACTACACGTACTGCTGTACACATTGATTAAAGATATAAATTGTATCCAAATATTAGGATGGGATCATGATATTTGCAATTCGCGTAAGGAACGGTCATTGATCCATCAGACATCTAGATTCTATCGAATTTGAGCATGTCTATGTTATTATTCGACACAATTGATCCACATAGTTAGTATTTTGAACTCCAGACAATGCATCGCTTTAGCAATCGAATATAAACGTGAGTATAGTTCATGTTGTGTGTGTAAAGCACATTATACATACGAAAGTTACACAATGAACATTATAAATAGCTACCTATGAACTAGCATACATTTGAATTCAACTTAAGGTGGTTTAAAAAAATCGAATTCAACATGAAGTCCATTCAATTATTTGAATTTGATATCATGGCATTTGTAAATCATACCTAAATTATGGGGGCACCAATCTTTGCTCTGATTTTGTACATAATAGCATATGTAGTCGTGTACAAAATAGATTCAAATTTAGCTCCTCCATTCCAAAATAATCGTAGTTATAGGATTTTCAAGTGTCAAAATTTCAAAAAGAAGTGGATAATTTAATGAGGTTTTCAAACATACAAGGTCAAATTTAACGTTGTCTATTTAGGTCAATCCTCAAAGTTCAAGAGTACTCTAAACGTGAATGCTTGTGTTTCAAAATTTCGAACGAAGCGCCAAAAGAGCCTCTACTCGCCCGAAACTGCGTGAGACCAATGTTTGGTAGTACAAGGAAATTACTTTTCTAATAACTCCGGCCCGTGAAACCTACCGGCCCGACATCCAAAGGTCTAAACCGGGGTAGGTTTGTAGCTTCATCTAGACGCCACGCAACCGCCTCCGAAAAACATTCATACACAATGGCCGCCTAAGCACACATGCGCGCGGCCGAAATCGCTCCCGCCCACTATTTGGGACACCTGGGATTACCATCCTACCCCTGACCCGCTGTAGGTCCGAAATTTAAGAGGGGGGCAAAGTTTGTACTTTCCCCAAATTTCAAACAAGCGTGTCCCATCTTCTGTTGAAAAAGCCAAAAACAAGCGCGTCCCAGACCGAAACATGGTTCTCTCCCCTCCCCCCCGCCTACCCGTCCGATTCACCATTCGTACTCCGTGGGCGCAAAAACTACCTCTCCACCAGCCGCGAAACCCCGGCGTCCTTTGTCCGCCACCCCATTCCACCCATCAACCGCCGCCCTCCTCCATCACGCCGGAGCAGATACCCCGACATCGTCGTCCACCGCAACCTCAACCGCAACGCCCTCCACGGCTAGTAGTTGAAGCTGAGGCCGAGCCGTCCGTACCCGAGCCAGTTCAACCATGCCGTCCTGTGCCTCACCGCTGCCGCTCCAACTTCGCCACCCTCCACTGCACCGGAGCTGTTGCTGCTACGCCATCCTTCGCCGCCTCGGAGCTGCTTCCCCTCCGCCGACATACGGCCACGGCAACACAGTCAACAATTTGGCCATGGGTTCGTCCAAGCCTGCACCCTCCTCCAGAACATCGGTTTCCCCGGCAAAAAGAAGAAGATCGGCGCGACATGTGGAGGTGACCACACCGGTAACCAAAAATGGTACTCCTCTTACCTTATTCATGCAAATCTTACGTGTCTGCTTGCACGGTATTCATCCCACAGAAGACACTAGTTGACCGCTTCTTCTTGATACTAGATGTTCCTAGTAACTCGCGATGCACAAGGTTTGTCCTCATATACTATTTCACCTTAGCTAGAGGTATGTCGCCCCCCTACATTTCAATTCCTGGTCAGTTGATTCCCAATTAACGGAAGCATTCCTCGACCTAACAGGCGCTAGTCCGCCTATTACGCCGGGGAAGCAGCGCCTCGATGTTTATCATAGGGGCGTGTGGGGCCTAGAGCTACTGGCGCCCGATCTGGAGGTCGGGCGGGATTAAAGGGATGTCCTGGGGGCGCTACCAAGCACGGCGGTGGTGTGAGGTCGAGGGGAGGGCGGGGCGGCGGAGGCAGGGATCTGGGCCGGTGGTCGCTGGCGGTTCGAGAAAGATAGTCAACGGTGACTGGCGGGAGGTAGACGAAGGCCATCTGCCCGTTCCTTATAGATCGGATGGTTCATTAAAAAATCGACTGACCTATTTAATTTCAGTCGACTGTTATCTTGATATGACCACATGTGGTGGTGTGCTGGAGGAGTACCTGCATTTCCTGTGCTCATATATTACAAAATCATACGGAGTAGAATATAATTTTGTTTGCCATGCAATGTTGTAGAGCTATCATATGTCTCCTGACATTTATTTTTCAGCCACCTGCTATCTGCTACTTTTACAGTGCACTAGTTCTGCACACACTTAACCCATACGCTCACTATTGTGTTTTTATGCAAGGGTATTTCAGACTCTGCTGCTATGAGAGAAGCAAAAATGAAAAGAGAGAAGTCGCTCCAGCGTCGTACGCGGATAGGCCAGACACTTTTCAGCCTTATAATAGGTGCAGTGTCAGCAGATGGAGACAGTAAACGTAGCTCTGGAGTTGATGACCTCGCTCGCAATGAACCACCATCCCAGGTGCTTGCTTTAACTTCGCGGTGTCATATGTGGTTGCATGTTCCATATGGTGTCTAGCTTGTATTCGAAAGGCCGAAGTCGGTCTTTATTAAGATAAGGAAAGATATTTTTTACATGAACCACCATCCCGTGAGCACCAGAAGACAAATAGCTAGTCAGGGCACTGGCCGAGCCAGTGACAAGCCCAGCAAAGACAGGCATCACCTGGAAGCCAACTAAAAAGCCGCGATGGTGGCGAAGCAGCCCGCCTCCCACCAGGCTCTCAGGTCCTAGATGATCATGCTCACCACTCCAGCCGGATGTCTAGCTTGTATTGCTTCCAATTTGGTTAAATTGCATCTGCTTAGCTTACACATTATACCTTTGAATATGACATGCCTTTCTGTTTTTGGTACATACTAGTACATCTGTGTATTAACCATGTTCTTACATCAAACTAATGTTCTTGTGTATCCCTCATCAATCACTTATGATGAGGCAGTCAGGCAAGTGGACTACTCCTCATTTAAAGAATGCAGCGTCAGCCTCCCGACATGATTCTCAAGAAACAGCAAGGCTAGATGAAGATAGTGAACGTAGCTCTGTAGTTGATTACCGCATTTCCCCTACACTAGCATCGCAGGTGCTTGCTCTAACTTGGCAGCGTGATATGTGGTTGCATGTTGCATATGGTGTCTAGATTGTAATTCTTCCAATCTGGTTAAACTGCATGTGCTATTCTGCTTAGCTTATACATTATACCTGTTAATGTGACATGCCTTCCTGTATTTAGTACATAGTACATCTGTCTATTAAGCATGTCCTTACATAAAACTATTGTTTTTTTGTATCCCGCATCAATCAATATGACGAGACACCTTTAGTATATGCAGTGCGATATTAGTTGCATCTTTCATATGATTTATAGCATGCGCTGCTTCTAATTTGTTGAAATTCCATTTATGATGGGACGCTTTTAACTTGGCAGAGTCATATTGGTTGCATCTTTCATGTGGTGTCTAGCTTGCATTGCTTCTTATTTGTTGGAATGGTTTCTGCTTAGTTTACACAAACAGTTGTGAACATGCCATGCCGTCCTGTTTTTCGTACATATTCCATCCTGGTATCATGTGTTTGCCTTACATCAAAGTAGTGATTGTCAGTATCATGCATGAATGAGTTCTGAAGAGAGAATTTTATTGCTTTTTCTTGTCGGTTTTACTTGACAATTCAAAATCAATAAAGCGGAAGGAAGTTAGCAAGGCAGCGGATAAAGGTGCTCCTTCCAAACGGAGGGCCTCTACAGTTTCTACTCCTCCATCCCCCCAAGATGATTTCCAAGACAACACATGCATAGACACTCAACGTAGCTGTGTTTATGATGAGCACGTCTCCCCTAGTGCACCATCACCGGTGCTCCCTCTAACTTGGCACTGTTATATGTGGTTGCATGTTATGTGTGATGTCTAGCTTGTATTGCTTCTAATTTTGTTGAATTCCATCTGCTTACTTTACACATTATACTTGAATAAGACACGTGTTCCTGTTTCTAGAACATACAATATCTGTCTATCACACCATGTTCTTACATCAAATTACTACTGTTGTGTAACCTGCAACAATCACTTATCATAAGACACGTTTGACTTTGGAGTGTGATATAGGTTACATCTCGCATTCTTTTCTAGCTTGTACTACTAATTTGTTGAAATGGCACTTATGACGAGACAGTTTTAACTTGGTAGAGTGATATTCGTTGCATCTTTCATATGGTGTCTAGCTTTCATTGCTTCTAATTTGTTGAAATGCCTTCTCCTTAGTTTACACATCATAAGCTGTGAATATGCAATGGCACTAATGACGAGAGACCTCTAACTTGGTAGTGTGATGTTGTTTGCATCTTGCATATGATTTATTTCTTGTACTGCTTCACATTTGTTTAAACGCCATTTATGATGAGACATTGTTAACTTGGCAGAGCGATATTTGTAGCATCTTTCATATGGTGTCTACCTTCCATTGCATTGCTTCTAATTTAGTGAAATGTCTTCTGCTTAGTTTACACATCATAGTTCTGGTTATCTCTTCCGTCCTGTTTTTCGTACATATTACATCCTCCTATCACATGGTTGTCTAACATCAAAGTTCAGTTTGTCTGTATCACGCATCAATTTGTTCTGACAAACTAAATTGTTATTCGTTTTTCTTGTCGGCTTGACTTAACATGGCACAGAGAAAGAGGAAGAAACACAGAATGGCAGGGAATGGGAACCGGAAGAATCCTGCAGATTCTGCTGGTACTGATGGTGCAATAGAAGGTCAAAGTCCAGTGGAAAATTCTACAAACAGGGTATCCCATGCTACACAAGCTATTGAAAAAACAAAACAGAAACAAATAGCTGCCACCAAACAAGCACAGACAACCCTAGTTCTTGCAACACCTTCCACGGTACTACCAGCTGCACGAGTTACTCGTGCGTCAACTGAGCTAGCAGCACGTTCCCAAGCTCCCTTGCCACCTGACACTACTTCCCAAGCACTCTTGACACAAGACGAGTTGGCAAGATCAGATGAACCTTGTGAGCTTCAACAGCAAGAAGGTAGTTGATGGAGTCAAGTTACAGTTGCATGCTTCTTTATATGTAGTCTCACAGTTTGATGTACACTAACACTTCCTATGTTCGTTGTTGGACTAGCACCTAGGCGCAAGAGGAAACAAACATCAGGGATATATAATGCTCGATAGGTTAACTAAATCTAGAGGAGGAAGAATGGAGATCCGTTTTGAGGCAGGTTTAAAAAGGCCACGTGATGCTACAGAGTCAGCCAAGTTAGTATCAGAGGCAGCGGTTGCCGTTAGGTGTCATGTACGTATCCTCCCAACATGGATTCAGTACAGGAATGACAAAGACGAAACCCAGTTCAACACCTTCCTCGACCATTTATCTGTAAGTATGGTTATGTATGGAAACTAGTAATATCGTCTTGCTCTGTCCCATACTTTCTAGGTTGCTGATAATGAGACTCCCATAATTTTCAACAGATGAGGTTCAAGTTGGATAGCCAAGATGATGCAACCAGACAAGCTTGCACCCATGTTTTCAAGTCTGCTCTGCGACAGTATCGGTATAACTTGAGGAAAACTCACTTTGAAGGCAAGGCTAACAGTGAACTTTCCCAAACATCTCCAATGGAAAATATATCGGAGGAAGACTGGAGGGGCCTCGTTAAACACTGGTCTGATCCGAAGTATCAGGTACATTATATATATGTGATCAGATCACATGTTGAAGTCCTATTTACGCATGTGCCACACAAATCTATCTTCTTGTAGGTGAACTGTTCAAAGAACAAGGCCAACCGTACGAAAGTGAAATTCCAACAGACGACAGGATCTCGTAGCTATATTGCACACTGCGAGGCTCTTGTAATTAGCTGCCGTTTCACTCTTTTCGCTGTACCATATTATCAAATCTATATTGACTTGTTCCTAATGCAGAGGAAAGCCCGCAAGGACCAAAAAGTACCTGAACCAAATGTTGTGGAAATCTTCAAGGACTGTCACACCAGCAAGAAGAAGGGCATGACTACACCAGTCAAAGCCGCTGTTGTAAGTCCTTAATGCTCATGCCTTTTAACTACTACTTACTCTGACTTGTGCCTTGAACTGCATGGTTTGCAGCCAATGTCTATTACTCTTTTCAATTTTATACACAATTGTCTTAGTGTATCATTGCACCTTACAAGGTTTAGAAGAGAGGAGTGATGTTCCTTTGATCTTGACCTGTAATCTAGTTCCGTGCTGGACTTTCCCACACAATGTTACAATTGCCTGTTTGTCTGTTCTCAGTTGTTTTGTGATATGAATGATGTCATACTATGCTTACCGTATTATAAACTTTGTCTCTTTATCCTTAGCCCTCAATACAATGTGAAGAAATAGACAATACATTAGCGATGGTACATGGTCATATGTTTGGAACCTGGTTTTATTGTTTGGAACCTAGTTTTATTATGTACTTTGCAATAAAATACAACTATTATTTTACATGGGTTCACCAGAATAAGTTCTGTATATAGACCAAAGCTATTTTGTTTGGTTTTGCTGCCTCCTTAATATCTTCTGTTCTGGTACTACTAATGTAAAACCTCAACTTTTCAGCGAGCTATGGAAAAAATGGTGGAACCGCCACCTTCTGAAGGTGGCGAGGCAACTATAACCACAATGTCAGCTCTTGCTGCAGTGGGTCAGTACCTGTCCACTAACAGTGCCAAAAGCACGTTCCTGCGTAATACTGGCTTGGTTGTTAAGGCAATCTCGTCCAAACTGCCTCATGATCAAGATATGCAAGCTCAAAACAATGTTGTATCTGCGCTCCAGACACAAGTCCATTCCCTAACAGAGACCCTTTGTGAAACAAGGAGAGACATTGTTCGATGTTGTCAAGATATGCATGGTTTTGAAACCAGACTATCAGACATTCGCTATGTTGTTCAGGAGCCTAGGAGAACTGAAGGCGAAGGTTATGGTGCTCCATCGGACAATACAGCATGAAAACATAACAGTCAGGTCAAATGAACTGAGCTTCTGAACTTCTGGTGGTGCATTTATCTGGTAGACTGTTAACTTTATGCCAACCTTCCTTTTATTTTATAGTTGTAATTTTTTTTGGTGCGATACAAAATTTGTTCTTAACGTGCAGCCACCGGCTGAAGAAAATAGCAAGCCATTTTTTATAGTGTAGGGTGTTCCCTATATTTGCACTGGTGGCAAACTTTGATGCCCACCGGCTGTAGTTAACGTGGGCCTCCTACAGGCCGTAGAAACAATGGGCCTTCTAAGGGCCGTAGAAACAATGGGCCTTCTATGTGGCGTAGAAACAATGGGCCTTATACGGGCCATAGACACAATGGGCCTTCTATGGGCCGTATCATCAATGGGCCTACTACGGGCCGTACGATCGGTTGGCCAAACATGGGCCAATAACAGACCACATTATGGCCGTAAATGGGCTAGAGTTGAAATCATTCGTTCATGGGCCGACCATAACGGGCCGTCGTTAATCGGCCGTATTTTGATGATGCTATGAAAACGGCCCAACGTATTAACGGGCCACAAATGGGCCGACTATAACCACGGGCTGAATTTGGCCCACAAGCAGAAAATGACAGTAACGGGCCGTAAGTAAACGAATGTGGAAATGAGCCCAAGAATAAATGGGCCCCGAGAAGGCCGAAAGATAACATGGGCTGGAAACGGCCCAACGGAATAATGGGCTGTTAATGGGTATAAAGTGATACACTGTTCATTACGGCCCAGTTTCACCACGTGCCGTTAATGGGTATAAAGTGATACACTGTTCATTACGGGCCAGTTTTACCACGGGCCGTTAATGGGCCAAGAGTAATAAGGGCCTCATATGGGCCGAAAGACGTCATGGGCCATACATGGGCCGGAAGTTAAAACAGGCTGGAATTATATTGGACGGCCCAAATGATGCTACTGGGCCTAATTCGGATAGGCCGTAAACGGGCCCTGGGTTAGCAGGCTGTAAATGGGCTATATGCGAACAAGCCGTTCACAGGCTTGCCGTGGGCCGGCCCGCCACCTTTTGACCAAGTCAAACGGGCCGGCCTTTTCACAAGAATGGGCTCTGTTGGGCCGTGCCACGTGTCGACGTATCATATGCGCTTTGGGTCCAATGAGTGGATGACATCTGTCGCAACAGTGAGCCGACACGTGTTTCCTCTAGCCATTGATGATTTTACACGTGCAAAATCCCCATTGGTCGGGGCTGTTAATGGGTTATCGGATCCAAAACCGGACCCGATAGCTTAACGGCGTTCCGTTACGGTGGATGCCACGTGTCGATCACCCTTGACTAAAGCACTTCTGTGACGCGGGATTTATTGTCATGGAAGTGGACACTTCCGTGATGATAATTTTGGTAATGTCATGGAACACTTCTACGACAGCACAGGTATGACTATCTTGATTCTATCATAAATTTATCATGGATGTACATGCATGACAAAAAACGTGACCTACTGTGACAAACACGTATCATCACGAAAGTGTATTCTTTTGTAGTGTTGGAATAGAGCCAGCCTTGAGATCCGCCACATCTTCCTTCAAGTCAGAGAGTTGAGATAGAATAGCTTCGCCTTTGACCGGTTTCCTGCTTTCCTTTATACACAAGCCCTATTATTAAGGTATGGAGGTTTTTTCTGGAATGACCAAAGAACAAGAGAGGTTCAGTGAGGTGCAAACGCAAGAATTAAAGCAACGAGGACAAGTGCTAGGATAGGATCCCGAAGGATGGCATGCCTATTCAGCAACATGCAGAAAGGATGGCTTCACGCAAGAATCTTGATGAACCAGGTCTGTCTTCTACTAACAGATATGCTGTTTGCAATTCCATTGATTCTGCTAGTCTAGTAAAATCTGCTGTAGATAGTGGTCTAGTGTTGGGCAGTACATAGGAGGAAATTGACAGGTCTATAAATTTTATTAAAGAAAGAGAACTTACTCAAGCATTGCTTTATGAAGCTGCTCAGATAAAGAAGTTAGCTGCTCATGAGAAGGAGCAGTCTTCCAGTGTCGAGTTATGCTCTGATTCAGAGAATGAGGATATTACTCAGATTGTTGAAGAGTTAGATAATCACAGTACTTGTATACCAGTTGCTGACAAGAACACTACGAGCAGAGCTAAGAGGAGGCATAACAAAAAAAGATACCGCCATGAAGACACTAATCTTGAATGTGAGGGGCCTGGCCAGGTAGAGGGGGCAACCTTCTGAAGTGATAGAGTGGGTGGACATAGTTTGTGTGCAAGAAACTAAGAGAGAATAGTTCTCAGATAAAGAGTTAATGGCAATTGGTGGCAGAAAGCTTTTCAAGTGGTTTTGCAAGCCAGCCAGTGGCAGTAAAGGTGGAATGCTTATTGGAGTCAATCTGGATGTCATGGATGCAGACCTCATTGTCGAGGTTCAATTTCTCCATGGTGTTTGAGTATAGAGGCTTTGTGATAATTGTGCTTGGGTGGATGTTTATGGTCCAACCAAATTTAAGAGCTATGTTTTTGTTAGAGCTCACTAACTTTGTGCAGAGTGTTGATCTATCTTTGCGGGACATGATCAGATTTTCTCATGAAACAATGGCAGAATACATATTAATAGGATGGAAGCTTTTAATGCTTTCATATCTGAAACTAAACTACAGGAACTGAGAAGGGTTGGTGGCCTGGACTAACGAACAAAACAGGCCAGTGAGAGAAGTTTTGGATAGAGTTCTGGTTTCTTCAAATTATGAGGATTTATTTTCTAAGTTTTACTATCCCTCTCGCAAGCTGGGTCAGATCATTGTCCTTTACTTCTAGAAAATGGGGAAGATAGGGCTGCCACTAAGTTTCGTTTTGAACCATCCGCAAGAAGGGTTTAGAGATATGCTGTTACAGAAATGGCCTACAAGAACTGTTGCAAATGTTCCATTCCAGACTATTGGCAACAAGTGTCTCAGGGCTGCAGGAAGTTCTTGAGAGGGTGGAAGGCAAATGATGCTACTGACAATAGAAGTAAATCCAATCCCTGCTTTAGCCTTGCTGCTTATTCACTGGCAATCCAACTATACCATTCTTGTCTAGCAGGATCAGTCTTTCCCTCAAGTCACCTTAACATGCTTCTTTCTTTCCTTCACTATGCAGATACAAAACTAGGTTGCGGACGCATAAAGCCACTGATACTATTGGTCGGAAGTATGATTTGACAAAAACTACTACTTTAGCAGCTATGCGAAATGGAAGTTTCCTTCTTCTTGCTTGTTTGGCCGTCCGAAAGCAGATACAGATATCGGGGAGAAAGCAGCTCTCTGAGCGATGGATACCGATCGATCTTGGTTATTTTCATTGATCCTGGCCTATCTCCATAGCGCTCACCCAGAGGGAATTCACTCAGCTCTGGGCCGCATCCATCTGGTTGGCCTGAGAAAGAAGGCAATTCCTTCCTTGGGTCAGATCTCCGTTCCAGGATGGAAGAAAGAAATGATGGTTTGGATGAGCAATTGGGAAACACACACGGGGTCATGGATGGCTACCTAATGTGAGATGCATGCATTTCGGTTAGAATATCACACTGGCTCTGGAGTGCCCGGGGGCGATAGATATATGGATATATAGAAGGAAGGGAACATCGTCTGCGAGCTCTCTCTCCTAATCCACTTTCTTATTACAAAGGCTCCAACAGAGCAAAGTTGTACAAAAATAAGTATGCATATGGTCGGTCCCCTTCGAAAGGCAATGGAAAGCAAGGGTCCCACTAGCATTGAGGAAGGAAGCAGTGAGACTAGTTCAGCCATAACCTTGAATGAATTTATATAAGCCGGGATCTTGTACCGGGTACGGAGACTCTCTAGTGATGCTCCCCTACCCCCCTCTGCCCAGGGTAATAAGCTGGAGTGATAAGCTTAATCTAATAGCACATAGAGAGCTAATACCATATCCCGCCTGGCTTCGCCTTTAGCTGACCTAGCCCGGACTTACCCTTCAAGCATTCAAGAATAAGCATGGGAGTCGAATAGAGATGGCACTTGGAAACTACCGTTGGTATTTCAGGTTTCACATTATACAGAATGAAATCATCGATAGGGCTCGCCCCGAAGAGAGGATGTCGCGCTTAATAGAAATTTTTTTAGTTTAGGCATTTAGCTTAGCTTAAAATAGATATGTAACATGATGTACTTACACGTGCAACCACTCCGTCTTCTTGACCGGGGTCATAATTGAACCCACAACAAACCTCAAATGATGTGACTTCTCCACCCTCTAGGCAATTCAAAATTGGTCCCATTAGCTCGAATTTACTAATGTTAGAAAGGAAGACAAAGGTGCCAAAGCAAAGCATTTGTTTCAAGCGTTGTCGTGTCCTTGAGCTTCAAAGTCTCAAAAATCTTGATCGAGAAGAGTAAGCATTGCCTGGTGAGGAAGAGCGGAAGCATAGGTTTTTGGATCCTAGCGAAGGAGTTTCAAGCACGGATTACGCTTCTAAAGAGCACTATTTGGCTTGGCCCCTTCCTGCCAAAGATTTGAGATAACTAAAGCGACTCGCAGTCAAAACTGGTGGAGCCAACGCCAAAGAGGAAATGTGTAGATAGTAGGTGAGCGCCTAGCCCCTTAGTCTTTCGGATCGGAAGATTCATTGGTTTCATCCAAAGGCTTCTATCTCGTCTTCCTCAAATTGTTGATCGAGGATCAAAGACATTGCTAAAGCAGACGCCTACCGAACGGGAGTTCTTGTACCTGCTAGAATAGCATCTGCTCGAACTTTTGTTTCTTAGAAAACAAAATATGAACTCACAATGAGCAACAGAAATGCACCCACTGGTTGAGAAACCACCATAGTTGGATGATTGCTCGCGCTAGTAAGACAGCTTTGACTCTTCTTGATCATGATCTGGTGATCGGTCACACCCTCTTTAGAGGTTCTAGGCCCTGCCTATTGAGTCATCTACCACAGAAACAGGGTCTCGTGATGATCCTGGTACAAAATGTTTGTCAGGCCCGCATTCAGAGACTTCTGCCTCAGACTCATATCCATCAAGATATTCTCTCGCTTTCTAGTTGTACCCTTCTTCACACCCACCATGGAGGTTAGAGATTTCCCGTTATCAACATTGTCCAGGCAGGACTCTATTTTTAGAATGCTCAGAGCCAACCAAACAGTTTTCTACGTCCCTCAAGAAAATCAAAACTTCATAGGAAATTCAGGACCAACTTAGGAAGGCACGGACTCATACTTTGTAAGGTCGAAGTCCACACATAAGAAAATAACTAGTGCCTAGGAATACCCCCTTCTTCACCAAAGGGTGCGGTTAACTAACCCAATTCACCGGGATCAGACGCTATGTCAGAAATTTAGCTAAGACGTTGTGCTCTTTTGATTGAATTATAAGAGAATTCAATCCCTAATTGGGCATACCTTCGTTGACATCGAAACGCGCTCGCTTGAATCCCCTACGGAGGCGGGTTTGTAAGAGAAATAAGAGGTGAATTAGCACAGTTAAGAACTTCCTAAGGTCTACCACCGGTGGCCACCTCAAATAATGGATCAATTGGAGCTTATTTGTTAAAGCCACCACCCTGGTATCATAGATCCAACTTGGTTCAACGAATAGAAACAAGAATTTCAAGGGATAAATATTAATGGTCGCCGCATCGCTCGTGTAATTTGCTAATCAAAATTCAACATTTAAGTGCATTTCAGTAGCTTGAAAATGAAGTCATTGCTACTGGCTTCACTATTTTAGAGATTACTCTGGGCAGAATCCACCGACTTCAATAGCCAATTGGATCACTGCCTCCTTCAACAGGAGTAATAAAAATGATTTCTACCGTCGCCTACTTCTACGGGAGACCAGTCTAAAACCAACCAAAAGGTGAACAAAATAAGTCATAACAGAGGTTTCGAGAGTACCCAACTTCACCACCCACTCTTAGATTCCATAATTCGTGGCCTGAGCTTCATTCATTGATTTATTCGGGTGCATTCCTTTTGCACCCCGATTATGAAATTCCATACTCATTAAGTGCTAGCCCCCTTCATCGTCATATTTAGGTTCACCGCTAGCATAGCATTCTCAAATGCAGATTGCTCCCCGCTTGAGCTACCATACTTTGTTGGATTTACGACAAACCCCCCTATCACAGTTGTCCCTATAGATATATGGATCGCCCTGGTGTTATTAGTACACCTACGCTTAGCTATCAATATCAAAATCCCTACTTGTCTTTGAGTTCAACAATGCACACTAACGGGATGAAATCTACGCCCAGCGGGGCAGCTATCCTTGTCCTCGGTTCAGTAACGGTAGTAGTGGAAATACCTATTTCGGTTCCGGGAATCAGATCGGTTCCTTCCTCTGCTAAGGCTTTGGTTTCATTGTATTGACTACAAAAGGTACGGTGTAGGTTCCCACGATCTTTCCTACGATTTCTACGAATAGATGACTACGACTAACACAAGAGGGATTCCTATGACTAACGCTAGAGCAAAGGGAAAGGACAATGAAGCAGCAATAAACAGATTGAAGAGCTATTAGTATAGCAAGTATTAATTCAACAATTAGTTAGTTTGGGAAGACTGGTTTGCCTGGATTGATGGCGAGCCTGGAAGCCTTGCTTCTCCACTGGGGGCTAATTCCATAAACAAGTTGTTCTATCTCAAAAATCATTTTAGGAATGAATGAGAATTTCGTTAGATTTCGTATACAAGGTAATGCATCGTACCTCCGGCTCATTTTCTCCAATCTCTAAATTTCTGCGAAACGAATTGGCATATAGAG
Source organism: Triticum aestivum (assembly GCF_018294505.1). Taxonomy (NCBI): domain Eukaryota; kingdom Viridiplantae; phylum Streptophyta; class Magnoliopsida; order Poales; family Poaceae; genus Triticum; species Triticum aestivum. The sequence goes on along the minus strand of NC_057808.1, from coordinate 79,911,033 downwards.
AATAGGTTTCTCGCATGACCAAAATGAACTTCACAAATCCGATACAAGAAATGATCGATTCAAATAGCAATTGTTAAGCATCTCTGGATATTGTAGCAACCTACACGCCTGTCTAACCAATGTAGTTCTGTCGTCAAGTTGCTCTGCTTGTTCGTTCTGATCTTTCCATTTCATGTAAAGCACAGGAACGTGGTGGATTGTACCCCCTCTGAAACATACAGATAGGGAGATCCCAATAGAAGGGAGTAACCGAAATCAAGCTTGCTCACTGAGCATAAGAACATTGAAAGCAGGCGGACTATCAGTAGCATTGCGATTCTTTATTTGGGCAAAGCCAAGGTATCACTTCGGGAAGAAATGCTGTTTCAAACCACAAATGAGTTGGAATGGTCAATTTGGTTTTTCAGCTACTAGTATACTCACTATGAAATCCTAGATCTTCTTGTGAGCTATCTCCACACCATTGAGAAATATTTGGATCAATGATAGCAGAGGCAGGCAAGAAAAGCTGCTCAAAGGGGACGACACGATGATTGAGTTCGTGCTCGGGGAGTGCCATGTCTAGCTAGTTCGTGCAGACACCCGCCCTTTCCAATCAATGGAGAATGGTTACTAGAGCTAGCGTCTGTCCCAGTTTAGAACACTAAGAACGTAATAAGCCTAGCCGGGACAAATGCACTCAGTGTTAGTCTGATCACCTCGGCTAAAATCATCTTCCCTTTATTAATGACCAAGGGTATCCATATCATGATATGTAGATACAAGAGGGCAGAGGCATTGATGCGGGTAGGATGTGTGGCTGCTTTCCTGTTGTTTGAAGGAGTAGATACATTCATTTCCTTTTGCCAGAGTGAGAGTGAGAGTTGTGTGGGATGTTGACAATCACTATCTCGTGAAGTCACGAGCGTAAACCTTACATAGTTCCAGCAAAGCGCAAAGACGATGGTGAAAACCTTTCTTGTTGTCCGGCTGATGTTGTTCAAAGAAAACCTGGACAATGAGGGGCATGTCATATTCCCTTTCTTCTGATCGATTGAGGAATCGCTGATAATAACACCGCGTCTGTAGCATCTACTGCTATTGCAAGGCCCGAAGCACGTGGGAGAATGTTCGTTTTTTCTGGATCGGATTAGCAAAAGCAAGCAAGGGTGTGATGTGGCGGGGAAGCCTAAAAAAAGCCTTTGGGAGGCAGTGTGGTGACGCCTGTTTGGCGCATGGGAATTAACTAATCTAATGATATATTGGTAACTGCCTGTGGGTACGGACACCACTCCTTATGTTCAGCTAAAAAGACTTCCGGGGTCGAATTTATTAAGAAATAATCAAAGATTAGAATGCCAATGTGTGAGAATGTCAACGGGAGCTTTCACAAAGCCAAGTCACAAATACAATGAAGAAGTGCTACTGCCAACAGACGCAACCACGGATCCCGATTCAGAAGATTATGAGAAAGGCGAGTTAGTTATCACATGAGAGCCATAAGAGCTCTCCAGGAGAGTGATCGCCTAGTGTGACTGATCCAATTTATAGTCGCATTCAAGGATCCACACGGGTGGTAAATTCCAAATAATATTTGGATATCTCGAGGAGAACCCCAATAGAACCCTTTAGATACTTCGATGAGAACCAATAGAACCATAATGGTGCGCGGCTACGCGTCGACACCAGGTCAATTTATAGTTCTAGTCTACTGGCCCTAATTCACAGTTGCATTTATTACACTCTTACAAGACGAAAGCGATAGTGGTTAGAACGCGCTAGATTGGCTGATGCTATAAATTTGCTCCATCCAGAGTCACCCAAAAGGACCTTATCTATTGAATGATCGGTTTTATCCTCGAAGTCTTTCTAGCCCGCCCGTGCCAAACTAGTCTTCTTTCAAAGATGTGGATCCAACAAAAGTGTAGATCCAATTAACAATTAACCGCAAATAAGGGTTTTAAGAGAGTCATTATCTCCCTATAGGCACACCGGTGGAAGAAACTCCTAAAGCAGGGAAGCACGATCTTGTTGCTTCTTCTGTACTTGTGGATCCACGCCTGTGGTTAGCGAGGCTACAGAACACAATAAAATAGCATTGATAGCCAGAGAGATCCGCGAGCCTATTACCAGTTTTGGAATGTTAGTAGTTTTGGTCATAATGTTAGCCATTTTAGGCCTATCAAATTCAATGAACATGTTTTGCATGGAGTCGATAAAGACAGTGATATGATTGCCGCATAATAATAATGTGTCAGTACCAAAGAGTACGAGGATAGCCCAAGCCTTCCACATGTTCCTCGCTAAACAGTGTCTCATCTACGCTTCATTTTATACGTTTTTGTAAATAAAAAGGCCACGATAGACCATCTGATGCTAGCTTCTCAAATCATTGGCCAGAGAGGGAAATGGATACAGCAAGTCTCCCCTCATCTACCAGGACGTGTTTGGAGTTATCTTCGCTCCCACGCATGGCTAGACAACCGAAAAACAGCCTAGCAAAGATGACTTCTCTTGGGCAACGCAAGGACAAGTAGCTCTGATTACGAAACACAACACTAGTTGGCATAACCCAAGTCAGTATGATAACTCGATCATCCAGGTCTTGCCTGTGTCAGCTTCTTTCTTTGGATCAATGAAGACTTCGGCACCCTTGATCTGATCGATATGAATGAAAGATACATCCATCTTTTCTTCTCATTCGAAGGTCAGGTGTCCGCTCGTTAGTTCAGCGCCACATAAATACTGACTTTAAAAGGGGCGACTGCCGCCTGTGCTTAAGTTGTTTCGAGCTTGTAAAGACTCACGATCGGAAGATTGACCTGGTTTACCGCTGAAACTCTACATAATGGTTCAGATTCCCCGGGTCCATGGGTCCATGGCCGCTTAGCTTAGACAACCTTGTTAAAGACATGAATGTGGGGTTCGGTTCCCAATTGATTTGTATTCACCGGGACCTCCCCTTATTGGATTTTCTCCACTTTTCTAGTTGTTGTAGAAAGAATGTTGAGCAAATGAGTTTAAGGGGTGTTTTCTTGTTTACTTTTTTTCAGCCTACGTCGTCTCTCTTCCAGAACCTCACAATCATCAGTGTCTGAAGTTTCATGATGAATATTGGTTTCACATTTTATTGCTTCCGTGAGGAAATATCAATTTGTAACTTGAATTTGTATTTGAGTTATGATGAGGAGTGAGGTAGATTTGCATTGTTGAAGAAAGCGAAGAAAAAGGATGCTGCTATGGCTTGCTTGTGGCTCTTTCTTCTATTGGCTAGTCTCAGGCATGATAGTTTCAATTTCTTTTGGAAAGCAAGTGCAGCTCAGTTAGATGTGTTAGTAATAGCATGAAGTAAGTTGTCGGTAGCCGGCATTAGGTAAAAGGAAAAGCTTCTCAAAAGCATCCAGAAATATCATAGAATGGTGATCGAGATCACCTTCACGGGAATCATCCTTTGCAAATTAGGGGAAGGGAACCAATCAAGTCACCAAGAAGTTCCCCAAACTTGGTTTAGTATTAAGGTTCTTCTCTTCCAGCGTTTAGTATTCAAGTTCTTCTCTTCCAGCCCCCGGCCCCTCTTTGATAAGGAAAGTTTTCATTTCTCAAATAAAAAATGACAAATATGGTTCGATGGCTCTTCTCCACTAGCAGGTTTACTGCTTTCTATTTGCACTTTTGTATTAAGTTTCCTCATATATACGATTTTTTTATTTTCTATTTGTCTATTTTTATTTATAGTGCATTTTATTTCTATTATTCTTCTCCCAAGTTTAAATCTTTTCGGAGCCTCCTTCATTATTACTCTTCCTCCAGAGATTCAGGATCCCCAAGCTCTAGCTCATTTAGCAGGGCTAAACTTCTATCTGAGCCTTTACGAGCAGGATCCTGGATGGGTTACATTCATTCAGAACGGGCTTAATCACAATACCCCTCTGGAGGACATACCTGGACGGCTTAAGCTCTTCCTAATGGAAGAAAAGCTGTCTAGTATGCGACAAGATGTCATTCAGGAATTTGTCGCGCTTTATCAAAGAATAGGGCCTTATCTACCGATTGAGCCCTACTTGGTCGACGAAGCGCTTCGCTCCTATCTGGACCATATTCACGCAACTGATTCTTTCACTGTTCTCCAAGCGTCTTATCAAGATATGCGGGAGAATGAGGGAGGATCTGTTTTCTTTAGAAATGTTGTTTCCCACAACCGGGATCTCCTTGAGGCGGAAAGCTCCGCAAGGAGGTGCCTGGAAGTGGAATAGAGGATCCGATGGGAAGAAATCCCCAAGAGCAAGGCAAGTCTCGAAAGATCTGAGCACGAGCATGCTCTCGACTTGTTTAAGTCGGAGGATCTTAGAAGGGAATTAGAAAAAAACTGAGGTGTATATTCTCATTCTGCCTGGATTTGGTATTATTAGTCATATCGTATCGACCTTTTCAAGAAAACCGGTCTTCGGGTATCTAGGCATGGTTTATGCCATGATAAGTATAGGTGTTCTTGGATTTCTAGTTTGGGCTCATCATATTTTTACTGTGGGCTTAGACGTTGATACGCGTGCCTACTTCACCGCAGCTACCATGATCATAGTTGTGCCCACAGGAATCAAAATCTTTAGTTGGATCGCTACCATGTAGGGAGGTTCGATACAATACAAAACACCCATGTTATTTGCTATAGGGTTCATCTTTTTGTTCACCATAGGCGGGCTCACTGGAATAGTTCTAGCAAACTCTGGACTTGACATTGTTCTACATGATACTTATTATGTGGTTGCACATTTCCATTATGTACTTTCTATGGGAGCCGTTTTTGCTTTATTTGATGGATTTTACTATTGGGTGGTAAAATCTTTGGTCGGACATATCCTGAAACTTAAGGCCAAATCCATTTTTGGATCACTTTTTTGGGGTTAATCTGACCTTCTTTCACATGCATTTCTTAGGGCTTTTGGGTATGCCACGTCGCATTCCAGATTGTCCAGATGCTTACGCCGGATGGAATGCTCTGAGCAGTTTTTCTTCTTATATATCTGTAGTTGGGATTCGTCGTTTCTTCGTAGTTGTCGCAATCACTTCAAGCAGTGGAAAGAACCAAAAATGTGTGGAAAATCCTTGGGCTGTTGATCATAATCCAACCACACTAGAATGGTTGGTACAAAGCCCTCTGGCCTTTCATACTTTTGGAGAACTTCCTGCGGTAAAAGAGACAAAAAGCTAAAAAAACCTCTCGTAACTATGAAGGAAGTTTCATAGAGATAGGTGTGGGGAAATAGGTTCTTCAATTGAAGAGTTAGTTAGCTGGCCTACCGGCCCGCAGATTAGGTTGGCTTTTAGCGCCAACTGAACTGCGTAACCAAAGCGATTCCTTCTTGGTGGAGATAGGTGGGTCCTGGTCCAACCTAAGGTAGTTCGAACCTGACTGGTCGTTCGTTCGTGTGGAGAATCTCTCTCCTTACTCAGGATTTATTTATCTTCGAGGCGAGGCATATTCATATGTCGAAGAAGGGGGAAGTGTCTCCATTTACGCTCATAGAATCCGAAAAAAAGAATAAACCATCGTTTAAGGACCAAGGATGCGATGTGAGAAGCGTAGGTCGGAGTAGCAGGAGTATGCGATAAGCAGTTGCATGTTTGATGTGGGTCTATAACGAGATGAATTAGAACACTTGGAATCCTCGCGGATATAGCTGCCACGAGGGCTCTTTCTCACTTAATAGATTCATTCCTTAGTTACGGCAGTTGAGGGTACCTGCCTTTCAGAGATGCTATCAGAGTAGGAAAGTTAGCCACGTTATCCTGCCTAGTTTAGATAAAGCACCCCGATCATACCAGACGCAACCCGATCATTGTATACATAACATAGTGGAATTTGAGTAAATTCTCTCTGCCTTTCCCATTTCCAATTCAAAAACCACTAGGCATAGAAGGAAATCTTTCCCGGTAGAAGGTTCTCAGTAATCAACAATGGGAATAAGCCCTTCCAGTCTTTTTCTCCTAAGAAGGTTTTGGAGGAGGAACCTATGGGAACGGCAGTCCTGCATCGAGATTATTAGTTGCTTACCGCTGCACATTTTATCAAGATCAACCTGTGGGAATAGCCGTCCCTTCCTTACCAAAGAAAGAAAAAAGGAATGACGCGGTCTGGTTTACAAGTAAGAAAGAAATAGGATAAGGGTAAAGGTGACGTTTTAGCTCTTCGTTCCGCTCTTGGTTTACAGGCTTTGTTAACCGGACCGGAAAAGGGGGCATTTTCTGGGTAGATTTCCCTATTAAGTCAGCACCGGATCAAGATTGGAGACCCACCACAAGCAGAGAAGAAAAAGCCTAAGAGTGGTGACCAACCATCTGCAAAAGGAGTAACAGAGCAAAGCGAAGAAGAGAAGGGGGAAGAAAAAAGGTTCCTAACTCATTGGATAGCTTAATCTATTGGTCAGGGATCCCATCTTTACTTTATTTAGGTGCCTAGACTTTTCGGGGCATAGGGTAGATTTCACAGTCCTTTAAGTGAATACGCCTTCTCTTTATGTATAGAGCTCTTAAAGAATGGATCAGCTCCTAGCGAAAAAGTCCAAGGTCTGAATACCAAGAGCGGTCAAACACAGTGATCGGTCCCGGTCAATGGGTAGAAAAGCCCGCCCTATAATCTGAAGTAGTCTTCGACTAGGTATATAAAATGGATAAAAAGAAAGAAGGGGAGGAGAGGAGATAGATGCATTTCACTAGGCGTATATGATATTGGAAAGAATGGAATCGAGTAAGCTTAGGCCAACCGATAAGTCATCTTTGTGTAACTTCCCATATGCCTACTTCTAAGCTAAAGTAAGGAAATAGGGTGAGATAAGCAAGAATGAGCCGAACGAAGATGTAAGGTTTGTTTAGATGTAGTCTTTGTGCTTTTCAAGTTGCTTCTTGCGAAATCAACTAAGTTCGAAAAAGCCATGCCCAGGTTTCTGGGAGTTTAGATAAGATATGTCGGCTGTTGGAGGATCAATATTATCCGGGGGATCCATATATTATGAGGGAGTATAGAGCGGGGGTCTAGAGATAGTACAGTAGTGAACCTATTCATTAAATGGACTTTTCCCTTACCTCTCATCAGCTTCCCTTTCCCTCGCCGGTGCAGTGCCATCTGGATACCTCATAAATAAATCAAGCAGACCGGCTAGTCAGCGATCCAGAGGGGCTATCTTCTCTCCCATGCTGGTGCGTGCCTTGCTTAACTCAAGTATAAAGTGGAAATTAAAGCCAAAATCTGGGGTGATAAAATTCCATTTGAATCTTGAGATCCAAGAAGAAGGATAGCTTCATGAGTTCGTTCTGACTCCTAGCTTAGCTGGAAAGCTTTTGCTTGTATCTGGCAGTGGGTGTAACATCCATCATACTCAAACAGAAGAAGGTTTGCTATCTAGCTCCAAGGCAGTTATAATCATTTACAGAACCAGGGTTTGCACCTACTGAGGAGGAGAAAGGGCCGACGACCCATACTAGAACTCCAAGATAAGATCTTTCAGTCGATCAGATGGCCGAGGCCTTTAATAAGGTCCGGTTGTGCCAACGAGTTCTTCTAGTTATGAATCACTGTAGAGAGGTAGCATTACATTTGTATTAGCAAAATAGAGCTCCTCATAGAAAAGAATGGCGAAGAAAGTGTTAGAGTACTTTCTTTCTGTTCAGTCCTGGAACTTATTCTTTTCCGATCGACCTATCAACAGTAGCGATCATACCCCATCGAGCGAGTTAGGAGCTGCTCACAAAGAAGGCCAAAACCAGATGAGATGGCTGAAGCAGATACCAGAGAATAGGTTCCTTCACCTCAGTCTACTTTATTTTAGAATTCAAATTCAATTGATGCTGCATAGGCTGACCATTTAAAATAGGTGGAAACGGTAGACTGGAGAAGATGATCACACTTTGGAAGAGAGACAGTCGCGCACCTGCCCCGGGAGGGGGCTTTTTCACTGAACTCAACCGCTTAGACTGGAGATGGCACTTGAAAACTCGTACAGAAATCTATCATCTTGACTTAGAGGAAGAAGTGGTAGGGGGTAGGTCGGCTGTTTTAAGTACGGATGGTTCCTCTTGTTGGCATGGCGTTGGTATGCCTCGCTATCCTTCAACTCTGGATCCGCCATCCTTCAAAACAACAACTACCAAAACACGAACTCAATGGCTTAGAACCGTAAACCATATGCCTTCTCGGTAAAACACATCTCAAACAGATTATTATCGAAATGAATGGATTTTATCGCCTTAAGTAAGAGAAAAGGTTTGTGCTTTCGCCAAAAATTGACTACCTACCCATTGATTGGATTCTTCTTCTCCCAGATCCAATAGAAGTTTCCAATGAGTCATTGCCAACTGCTTTAGCAGGAATGATCGGAAGTAGCAGGGGTTTAGTGATCAAGCTCTCACTTTAAAGTCCCTGCCAGCAATACCAATCCCATGCTCTTCGATGGTTCATACACTCTGAAAAGAATCCTTCTAAGCTTTCCTCCTAAAAAGAACCTACATTCCATTATAGACATAGATTCTATCGTTGACCTACCCAAAGTCTTCTTTTGGTTCCTAGAACCATGTAGGAAAATCACTTGAGCAGTGACAGGTCAGCATAAATGGTTTTGAGATGCAAAAAATCAGTCAAACAACACTGGCAGATCGGCAATCCGATCGGGACCTTCGCACTTGACCATCGTAAAGGGATCGTTGTTGCTTGGTCGATCGATCCATCCTTCCACCCCAAAGCTGGTAATCCAGATCAGAGTTCTTTGGATGGCATGTAATGCATTTCATTATGAAAAGGGTCATTTTTTTATGTTGTAAACTTCATATCCAGAGAAATGGATGACTGGCTGAGGGACATATAGATTACTTCAAATCTCCACCTTCCTATGCTATGTATGCCAACCTTGATCTAATAAGTGGTCTTAATTAATATGCAAGATAGGATAATATTACAAATGGGTGGTTTTGTTCAATACTTAGGTAGGGCTGACTACGCCACCTCAGCAGCCGGGACTGGAATTGCTTACAATGCATCTGGTCACTGACTGAATTCAAAGTAGGGCCAGTGTATAAAGACCGGCTTATCTCTCTTAAGACTTAGTCCACTTTCTACTAGAATCAGATTTTCTAGTTTGCAAGCAGGTGTGCCAGCTGTAACAAAAACTTACGGCTTAGGTGGATTTCTTTAGTTAGTCTATAACTCAGGCTTTTCCTTATAGGACTCCCACATAAGTAAGTAGCTAGCTAGCTGGTATTGCCAAACCAAAAACACTGTTGCATTCGAAAAGGCGAACTGCGCGGACCCAACTTCTTCCTTTTATGCAGAAACTAGGGCTCCCTCTAGGTAATTCTACCTATCCGTTTGGACCACGTACCTAGATCAAGTCAATCATTTCAATCTAAGTTGTCCTCAGCTACAGCAAAAACAGAAGAAAGCAACAGGTTCACCGTATCCTATTCCCAAAGGGTGTGATTAGAATCAATAATTATATGTATATATATAAAGTTGACGTAAGCTGTATGCATTCGATGCCCTCAAGTAGGTACGACTATGGATCATTCTATTCCTTTCCTTTAGGTAGTCCTAAAAAGCAAAACGTAATGGTAGAGGATGAAGGAAACAAAGAATGAAGTCTGCACCTTTGACTACTGATGAACCGCCATTTCGTTCTTTTCTTCATTGTTCGGCTTTCACAAGCAAGATACCTTGAAGCAGGTGAGAGTCTATAGCCCAGGAGAGTACCATTGCTGACATGATACAATTGGCCTTCCTCTTCAAATTTATTTAGAACTTCAAGCGTTGAAGGCAAGGTTGTGCAATCTCTCGTACCTGCGAGAAAAGGGCTTATTTACTACTTTTTATCGATCAATAGTCCACCGGTCCCATCCAATGAGTGGTATCTGAGTATCATAGTATCATAAGAAAGTTCATTTGTACACCCGCTTATCTTTCTATAGAAACTTATCTCTAAATGATTTTTAGATAGCATGTTTCTGGAATTACCCCTGCTACGTAGAATGGGATAGTGTCAACATCCTTCATTATAGTACCGAAGATGCTCGTAGGATGGTCGATGGAAAGGATGGCTTTTATTCAAAGAGATGGAGATCCTGGTTTAGCAGCGGTTGCCCGTCCTTGGGTTTATGTCGAGCTTTTCGTATTAAGCACTGGGAGTAGAGAAATCCTAGGGTTGCTTTGTCTTCCTCTTCTGTTCTTAAGTATAACTGAAAAGCATCATGTTTCTTTAGTTGCCTCAAAGCTCAGGATCTCCCCATGTTTCTTCTGGAGATGTGTCAGTGGCTTTGCAATGATGCTGAAATGGCGAACGAAGCGCATGTAATAGCCGGCCAACCTAAGAAGTTGCGGACTTCTTTGACCGATTGCGGAGAAGACCAGTTGGCAATGTTCTTAATTTTGTGGGTTTCAGTGGCAACCCCATGCTGGCTGAGAGTATGGCCCAAATAGGATAACTGGCGTTGAGCGAAAGAGCACTTTGAGCGTTTGACTTGCCATTGATCCCTTCTTAACAACTCAAGCACTGATTGCATGTGGATTGTGTGATCTTCAAGAGAGGCACTGTAGACTAAAATGTCGTCAAATAACACCAGGGCGCATTTGCGCAGAAGGGGTTTGTTTGAGAGTGGCGTTCATGGCTCCCAAGAAGGTGGCTGGTGCTCCCGCGAGGCCGAAGGACATGACCTTGTACTCATAGTGCCCTTTCAGAGACTGGAAGGCTGTTTTGAATTCATCGCCTGCTGCCATACAAATCTGGTGATAACGAACTCTGAGATCGGGTTTAGAAAACCATGGGGCACCAGAAATCTAGGAGTTCTTCGACTATGGGCACTGGATACTTGCTGATGATAGTCATTGCATTTAGATAGCGATAATAAATACATAAACACCAGGAGAAAAAAATATATAAGACTTTTGGTCATAGAACCCCTGGTACCAATGTTTATAGAACTGTCCAGAATTGATAAAGAGAAGCAGCTTTGAAGTCATGGAGAACGAAAATAGGACCCTGACTCGATCCCATCTAGTGATTAAAAGGTAAAGTGCTTCGGTACATTGGTGCAGGGGAATGCGTACCTACGCCTTTTAACTACCTTGGGGAGAGCGGACTCGCTGATGACCCTCCTTGGGCAACAGCTCCTCTACTATCCTTTCAATCCCTGTTTTCTGGATGATAGCATTTCGTCGGAATACAAATGGTGGCCCACGTTTAGAAAACTTTTTTAGGGTATTCTATTTCAACAGAATAGATCAAACTTTTTATGTATTAGGGAAGACGTATTCGCGGGGAATACGCTTCCACTTATCCTAGTCAGCAGAGGCGGGGTCGAGCGCTGACTCGCTGCCACGTGTGGCCCGCGGTTGACATCTCTCTCTCCCGCTCCTCCTTCTTCTTCCCCGACGCGAGCGCAGAACAGGGGGAGGGGTCGCCGGCGCCGGCGCTCGCCCGGTCGACTCCGGCCACCTCCGGTGGAGCTCGGACCACCGGAGCCACCGCGAGGACAAGGAGCTCCCGCCTGGACCATCCCCTTCTGCTGGAGAGTGCTAGGGAGGGCAGGGCCATGCTCGCGGCGGAGGTGGTTTCGGCTGGAGTTGGGACACGGTGCTCCGTCCACAGAAAGATGGCGGCGCGGTGCTGGGAAGGATCAGGGGCGGTGCAGGAGGTCTCTGGTGGTGGAGAGAGGGAGGGAGGAGCTCGACATTGAGCGAATTTAGGCCAAGGCCGAGGCGGGCATGACGGCCATGGGGGAGGAAAGGGAGGCGCTCGAGCTCCGGGGAGTGGATGGGGAGGCTTCTAGGAGGCGGGGGAGGCCTTATATAGGCAGGGGAGGGGTGTGCCGCATTGTCGTCGCCGCGGACGCGTGTGCGCGCACCCGAGCTCGACGGTAGGCGACGGAGGAGGAATAGGGGAGGCTCACGGAGAGGTATACGACGCCACGGTCACGAGGAGGAAGCGGTCGAGCGCATTCAATGCCATGTCGGCTACTGTGCTCTCGTGGGCGTTCGGCGGCGAGCGTCGGTGAGGAAGGGAACGGAGGGGGTGAGCTGTCCAGGGGGTGGCGACGATGAGTCTGAGCTGTTAGACATGGTCACATGCGCGAAGACGACAAGAGGGGAGCGGACGAAGCAGAAACGGCGCCCTGGACGCGGCCACTGCGCACAGAGCACGTGCACAGGCATGCCATCGTCGTAGTCACCACGTGAACCGGGGAATTCAATGCTCTATAGCACCCAAAATGTTGTCTAGCTGATAGTACTTCCAAAATGGAGCATTTATGAGGCCATGGCTTGATCTGGGGTGCTATGGTAAAATGGTAATGGGCGTCTGAAGTTTGATTTATCAAAATTGGCCATCCACTTCTGATCAACAAGGAACTGATTGGGTCAAATGGTGTTGTCTGGGATAATTAACTACGGAAGGACTATGATCCTAGAGGTTTTGGAGCATAATGGAGCACAAACTAATATAGTTTCTTTGTAACTCACATTATGGTCCAGAAACTTGATCAGGAAAGTGCACTCACATGGAGAAGCCATTTGAGCTGAAATTTGGCAAGGCTTAGTGATTTGGCCATATGAAGATGCTGTAAAAGTTTCATACCAATTGGATTCACCAAAATGGTACTTCCTTCACACACATCCTCTCTGTCTAGAAACTTGCAAAACTTCTAGAGGAATATTGGCTTGATGACATGGTCCCAAATTTGGTGGAGAGATGTTATTTGGGTAGGAGCACAATCTGGTAATTTATCAGAATTAATGAAGCAATATAAAATATACTTGCTTCACAACCTGAAAATATTAATAGAATCAAAGATTTGGTCCTGTGCTCACATAGATCAAGGGATGGAGCTGAAATTTGGAGTAGTGTAAAGATATTAGCACATGATGGAGTGTCCAAAATTTCAACTCATTTGGATAACCCTAGCTAGTAGTTCCTTCACAATTCCATCTGTCTGACAGAAACTTTGAAAAATTGCTGAGGAAGATTAGCTAGGCAAATAAAGTTGAATTTTGGCATGAGGCAATTATATGGATGAAATAGCATGCCCAAAAAGTTTGGGAGCTAACAAGGAAAGATAGGTGGCACTTCCTTCACAAAAAGCCACACCGGACAGAAATCAAGAATAATTATTGGGGAATTATTCTTGGGCTAGGATAGGAAAGTTTGGGCATATTTGAGCAACATATGACCCAAAGAAATTATTAGAATTAAATGGGATTTATGGGAGTGACAGAAATATAGGTTGCTTCACAACCTAGGGTAGAGAGGGTTATTCCTTTAATAGAAAAAGGAATATTCCTGAGAAAAATAATTTAGGGTTTGGTCAACCAGTGAAGTGACATGATCTTGAGAAAGTTATGAGTCACTTGGGAGAAGAAGAAATGATGATCTCCCATGTTGCAAGGCCACAGAACCACTCCAAAAAGAAAAACAGAGCAAAAACCAAATAAATCAAAGGAAAAAAGAAAAGGTCCAAAAACTAGGCTGTTGCAATGCACGTGCTAAGAAGGTGCATGAGCGCGGCCGCAATCTACGACCGGGCGGCCACGGCAGCCCAAACGGCCGCTGTTGCTTCTCAGGTGGCGGCAGCAACATCTGGCTCGGGGATAACAAATGGCGAGAGCGGCACAGTAGCTGTCCGTTCCGCAGCGACGGCCTTAGCCCTGATGGGGGCCGCCCACGACCATGTCGAGGCCGCCCACGCCCAGCTCCTCGCGGTCACTGCACAAATTGAACGAAGCTTCTCCGACAACGGTCGGCAACCCACGGCCGAAGAGCTGGCAATCGCCGAGAGCGTTCGAGCAGCCGTCCGTTCCTCCGCCACATACCTTGCAATGACGGAGCCCGTCCAAGCCCAGATCGCGTCCGCCCACACCCATCTCGTGGCGGCCTTTTCCAAAGAGATGGCAGATGCGGATGGCGAGATGCTTGCCGAGTATGGTGCGATGGATGCCATGGAGCCCCTTCCCCAGGAGACCGTCGGGCGCGAGCTGGACAAGGAGGCGGCGGCGGAGATCGACGAGCACCAGCCGTAGTAGTACTCTTTGTTTTGTTAAGTAAGAGTGCCGGTCTTTAATTTGTTAGAGTAATGTTTAGATCAGCTAGCTCTATTTAATTGCTGAACTTGCTCGATTAAGAAGTGTGGGTGTGTTGTAGTCTCCTTTGTGTACCCAAATAATGCAATGACGTGGATGACCACTGTAACCATGGAAATTCGAACCAAAATTTTTGACGTTCAAACTCATCACACACGGGTTAAGATATCTGAATCCTTTGTGATGTTCACATATCGTACACAGTTCTGAATAAGGAACCGTGTTTGATGACACTTTGCGTGCCAGTTTTTCGCTGAAGCGATTCGAAATTTTCGGCTTCCACGGAAATATCTACCTCCCCGCCCCTCCCCCTTACCAGAAGCCACATTTCCCCTATTTCCACCTTCATTTCCAAGTTGAAACCTTCACTCCTTGCTTGCAGAGCCGCCTCCTCGTCGGCGACCCTCCTTAACGCTGTTTGGCCTCGTCTATCCAGGCAGGTAATCCACACCCGTCCCCCATCCTCCTCCTGCTTCCACATCCCACATGCCCCGACCGCCGGCGCGAGCACGACACCTTCCACCCCAATCACCGACCCCTCCACCAAATAAGCGCCTCCCTAAGCCTGCACGCAGTATAGCCAGGACCTCAAGGAGCATTTGGTAGCAGAGAAGCAAATCGCGGCCGCACACACGTATGAGGTCGCGATGGCTGCCATTCGTGCCGACCCCCAAATCTTGGAGGAGCACCTTGCCATTTGCTAGCTATGCCGGTTAAGCATTCTTGGTTTACCCGTTGTTTGTGTTGCTCCTGCCTTTCCTTCACAAATTCTAGTGAATTGTGCTATCTAATTTTACCATGCAATCTGTTGCTCTAGTGTATATGTTCTATATGTCGTGCAGTGTGGTGCTCACTTATTAACTATTTTGTTAATTAGTTGTCATCTTCAGTTAACTGTATGGTTCAATTCTGCAAATGTGATGTTCAATTCTTCAGGCTGCAATTTTGTATTGTCTTCCATGTGAGAAATAAATCGAATTTATCTTTACAAAATACATGAGAAACGAATACAATTGCTATATTTCCAAGTTGTCAAGCATGCTTGGTTTGGTTATACATTGCGCAATGTGGTGCTCAGTTAACATTTGGTTCATTTGTGCTATGGTGTTTAGTTAACCGTTTGGTTCAATTCTGCAATGCAATGTTCAATAGTTGTGGGTGCATTCTGTTATTGTATACCATGTGAGGAATAAATTGAATTTGGCTGTAGTAAATACATGAGAAACAAATACAATTGCTACAATTGGCTGTATTTAACTATTTGGTTAACTGCCTGATCTTCTATTAGGAGTATGTTATATTGCGCAATGTGGTGCTCAGTTAATGTTTGATTCATTTGTTGTGGTGTTTACTTAACTGCTTGGTTCAATTCTGCAATGCGATGTCCAATTGTCATGGGTAGAATTTTGTATTGTTGTGGATGTGAGGAATAAATCAAATTTGGCTGCACTTAATACATGAGAAACATATACAAGTGCTATATTTTCTAGTTCTTAATCATGCTTGGTTTGGTTAAATGGGGTTTCCATGAGGCTTGAATTAATCTGATGAATCTGCAATGTGCTTATTTTTCATCAACATATTTTACTGATAGCATGCGAACCCTTACTTAACCTGATGACTAACTACCGTATATGTGTTGCAGGGAAACAATGGGAAGCACTGAGGTTTACAATCAAGGTTAGCACGTGCATGGTCCGTTCTCTAATAGCACATTATTGTGCAATTGCAGGAACCATTCTAATATTTAGGTTTTTAACAATTTGGTCTTGCACATGTAGGTCCTGCTGTCAGAGGTTTTGACCCACAGTTCGACCCTTTTTGCCTATGGGGAAATGAGTTGTCCATGAATATCAATCAAATCAAGAAACTCAGAAAGATTGTTAGGATAAAGAAATTAGCGACAAAAAACAAGATTTTTGTCTGCACAATGAAGAAGACATCAGTTCACTACAAGATGGTACTAACTATTATACCTTGCCATTTTTTATTCCTTTGCCCCATTTCCAATATAGAGAAGATATTTATGCACATCCTTGTTTTTAGGCCTTTCCAAAGCAGTTCACTGATGATTACCTCTCAAACCACCTCTATGGTCAGGAGGCGAGGAAGGTTTTCATACAAGACCCACGGTTCAATATTGAAGTGTTCCTGAAGAGGGCGAAGGACAGACGGTCAATCATCCACAGGCACTGGCCTAAAGTTGCAAAGACCTTCAACATAAATGAAGGCTCAATATTCGCCTTCCGCTTTAGTAGTTTTCCACATGAGATGCATCTGTCTATATACCGTCTATGATGCTAATTCTGAAAGGTACTACATGTTGCATGTGAAACTTGGTGCTGGTGTAGTTGTGTAATGGGGTAGCTGAGTGCTGAAGCTATATCATGTTGTACTCTGAGGTATTTCAATTCTGAAATTCTGCTTCCTTAATATGGAAATGAAATATATTATGTACTTAATATGAATGTCAATTAGATTAATAAATGGATTATTAATAATAGGGCAATTAGCCTGCTAATGGCGAATTAGCCTGCTAATTGGGTTTTGCTATTGCAAACGGTTATTGAAAAAATACCGTGGGCGATGACCTCAGGCAACACACAAAGTTTCTAGGAATAAACTGTGTTGGATCAATGAACAATCACACATGACTTTGTCTTGAAAACTGTTTGCGTTAGGCCACCTTGCGCAAACGTTTACCACATAAAAACTATGTGAGATGGACAACCTTTGCCACATAGTTTCTTCTACGGACCGTGTGTGATGCATTCAATGACGCAAACTATTTAACGGGAAAAATTGTGTGTGATGTATCTATGAACAGAAACGTTTTCCTTGGAGCGACTGTGTGGGATGTACATACGAACGAAAATGTTTAGCGGGGACTGACTGTGTGTGGGATGTACTTGCGATCGGAAACAATTTCGCATGTTTAATTGTATTTTTTAGCTCTACTGTACGTATTTCCGTATTTGAGCGCTCGCCAGTCGCACACGACCTCATTTTGCCGAGCGTGTGTGCCAGGAGGGCATATCCCCGGTGGTTTCTGGGTCGTGTGGGAAGGACCCCCTATTACCCACACCCACCAGGCGACAGTTCCAAATGCCGTCGCGGAAAGGGGTTAAAAACCGTTTGTATAGGACCGACGCGTACTAGTGCTTGGCCTCATTTTCAAGCATTGCAATATCGTTTGTGCTCTGTTTTATCAATTGCTACCTTGATGTTTTTTATTCTTCCTATTACAAAAATAAGTATCTACTATCGTTACTATGCTTTTATTACCATCTCTTCGCCGAACTAGTGCACATATACAAATTACCATTGTATTTGGTGTGTTGGGGACACAAGAGACTCTTTTTTATTTGGTTGCAGGGTTGTTTGAGAGAGACCATCTTCATCATACACCTCCCACGGATTGATAAACCTTAGGTCATCGACTTGAGGGAAACTTGCTACTATCCTACAAAACTCCGCGCTTGGAGGCCCCACACGCGTCTATAAGAATAAAGTTGTGTAGTAGACATCAATGCCTTGTTTATCTGTATTTGCTTGTTAGGTTGGTTGCAGTGAGCATTTGTCCAGTTTTCAAGCATATGCCCTCTTTATCTTTATTTGCATGTTAAGTTGGTTGCAGTGACACTCTGTCCAGTTATCAATGGCTATATTCGGTTGTTATACTGATCATTTATGCGTTGTTTATTTCAGTCATTCACATTGTGTTGTTCATTATGTGCAAGTCGGAACTATGCCGCTCGACTGCATCAATACCAGTTTGAACAGCTATATTTGGTTCCATTTATGCCTTCCCTTTATTTCAGTTTTACACATTTATCCAATGTGATGTTTAAGCATTACCTACGTTCTATTCATTTTCAAAAATACCAGTTTGAATTGCAATATTTGATGGCTGTTAAGCCTGCTGTCGGTAACATTGCCTTCCATTTTATATCTGCTTTAACAGCATGCTGAAACCAACACATTCAAGATATCATTTGGAGATGATGTTGTTTACCTTTGCTATATTTGTTTGATGTTAAGGTTGTTGTACTTATCATGCCTTTCCACTACTTATGCAGGACAACAACGGGAGTGGCCACCATTTTCCGCCGAGGTTAGCTTCATCCCTTGGCTTGTACTCCCCCCATTGTTCCATAATGTAGTGCATATAGATCCAGGCCTGGACACTTGTTAGCTTCTAATATGGACTTGTTGCTTGTAGGTACATATGCCCTTGGCAAGGATCCATGCATCGACCATTTTTGCGTATGGGGCAATGAGATATTCATGAACAAGCATCAAGTGAGGAAACTGATAAGGATTATTAGCAAAAGATACGAATGGTGGCAAGCAAATTATTTGTTTATGCTCTATCCAACACAATAGTGAGCTATAGGATGGTAACTACAAACTCTGCAGCCTTCTCTTTTTACTACTCATAATGAGTTGTTATACAAGAATGTCTGAATCTTTTTCGTTCGCAGTGGTTCCCAAGCAGTTCACTCAAGATTACCTCGCAAAGTACATGATTGGTGGACACACAATGAAGGTTAAAGTATTTCATCCAGACTACAATGAGCATCGAGAAGTCGTAATGAAGACAGTGAAGGATGGACGGGCAGCCATCACAAGGGGTTGGCCTAGAGTCATGCGCGAATTACGCATGGAGGAGGGCACAATATGGGCATTCCGCTTCACCTTCTTTAGCAACCAGAATGTATTTCGCCTCTCTCTTTGCAGTCTTTAGTACAATTGTGGTTCATCATTCTTTACTTGGTGCTTCTATAGTTCTTTAGTATATGTACCTGTGCATCGAATTATGCATTCGTGGTTGAACCTATATTTGTACTAAACATGGTTGGATATGAAAGAAGTGAATGCCTACTTTCAAATTCAAAACATGTGATTTTTAAATTAGGGATTAATTAGAGATTACACTGCACACGGTTTGCGAGAGCGAAACATCTGCGATAGATGTGGAGATCTGACACGTTTCTAGGATCCACTACGTGTGCGACCAACCTCCACTGCACACACGATCAACCAAGAAAAAATGTGTGTGATTAAGAACAACATCGCCCACAGTTCTTTCTTATTAAATGTTTGTGATAATCACCTTATCACACACGCTTCGAAATTACGGACTGTTTGTGATGTTGTGTGCATCGCAAACGTTTGGTCATAGAAGAACGTGTGCGATGTACATACTAACAGAAACATATTCCTTGGATTGACTATGTGGAATGTACATACGAACGGAAACGTTTAGCGGGGACTGATTGTGTGGGATGTACTTACGACCGGAAACAATTTCGCCTGCATAATTGTATTTTTTAGCACTACTGTATGTATAACCATATTTGAGCGCTTGCCAGTCGCACACGACCTCATTTTGCCGAGCGTGTGTGCCAGGAGGGCATATCCCCGACGCTTTCTGGGTCGTGTGGGAAGGACCCCCCCTATCGCAGTCACTCACTTGGCGACGATTCTGACGCCAACGCGGAAGGGTTAATAACCGTATGTATAGCACCGACGCGTACCAGTGATACATCAAGCGTTCTCAACAATAGTATTGAATCCGATAATAGTGAAACCTCAAAGGTAAAACTCAATTCATCACAAGAAGGTAGAGGGGAAAACACCATATGATTCAACTATAATAACAAAGCTCGATGTACATCAAGAGTGTGCCATATCAAGAACACGAGAGAGAGAGATCAAACACATAGCTACTGGTATAAACCCTCAGCCCCGAGGGTGAACTACTCCCTCCTCGTCATGGAGACCGCTGGGATGATGAAGATGGCCACTGGTGATGGTTTCCCCCTCCGGCAGGGTGCCGGAACGGGCTCCCGATTGGCTTTTTGTGGCTACAGAGGCTTGCACGGTGGAACTCCCAATCTATGTTTATTTCTGGGGGTTTCTATATTTATAGGAATTTTTGGCGTCGGGAACAAGTCAGGGGGGCCATGAGGCGACGACAAGACTGGGGGCGCCCTCCACCATTGTGGATGCCTCATGGCTCTTCTAGCCCAACTCTTTTGCTTCAGGGGCTTCTTCTGGTCCATAAAAAATCATCGTAAATTTTCAGCTCATTTGGACTCCGTTTGATATTCCTTTTCTGCAAAACTCAAAAACAAGAAAAAACAGGAACTGACATTGGGCTCTAGGTTAATAGGTTTGTCCCAATAATCATATAAAATAACATATAAATGCATATAAGACATCCAAGATGGATAATATAATAGCATGGAACAATAAAAAATTATAGATACGTTGGAGACGTATATCAAGCATCCCCAAGCTTCATTCCTGCTCGTCCTCGAGTAGGTAAATGATAAAAACAGAATTTTTGATGTGGAATGCTACCTAAGATATTTATCCATGTAATTTTATTTATTGTGGCATGAATGTTCAAATCCATAAGATTCAAAACAAAATTTTAATATTGACATAAAAACAATAATACTTAAGGCATACTAATAAGGCAATCATGTCTTCTCAAAATAGCATGGCCAAAGAAAGTTATCCCTACAAAATCATATAGTCTGGCTATGCTCCATCTTCATCACACAAAATATTCAAAGCATACACAACCCCGATGACAAGCCAAGCAATTGTTTCATAATTTTGATGTTCTCAAACGTTTTCAACTTTCACGCAATACATGAGCATGAGCCATGGACATAACACTATAGGTGGAATAGAATATGGTGGTTGTGGAGAAGACAAAAAGAAGGAGATAGTCTCACATCAACTAGGCGTATCAGCGGGCTATGGAGATGCCAATCAATAGATATCAATGTGAGTGAGTAGGGATTGCCATACAACGGATGCACTAGAGCTATAAGTGTATGAAAGCTCAAAAAGAAACTAAGTGGGTGTGCATCCAACTTTCTTGCTCATGAACACCTAGGGCATTTTGAGGAAGCCCATCGTTGGAATATACAAGCCTAGTTCTATAATGTAAAATTCCCACTAGTTATACGAAAGTGACAAAATAGGAGACTCTCTATCATGGAGATCATTGTGCTACTTTTAGGCATAAGTGTGGTAAAAGGATAGTAAAATTGTCCCTTCTCTCTTTTTCTCTTAGTTTTTTTGCTTTTTCCCTTTTTTATTGGCTTCTTTGGACTTTTTTTGATTTCCTCACATGGGACAATGTTCTAATAATGATCATTATCACACTTTATTTACTTACAACTCAAGAATTACAACTCGATACTTAGAACAAAATATGAATCTATGTGAATGCCTCCGGCGGTGTACCGGGATGTGCAATGACTAAAGTGTGACATGTATGAAAAATGATGAATGGTGGCTTTGCCACAAATACGATTTCAACTACATGATCATGCAAAGCAATATGACAATGATGAAGTGTGTCATGAAAAATGGAACGGTGGAAGTTGCATGGCAATATATCTCGGGATGGCTATGGAAACGCCATAATAGGTAGGTATGGTGGCTGTTTTGAGGAAGGTATATGGTGGGTGTAAGGTACCGGCAGAAGTTGCACGGTACTATAGAGGCTAGCAATGGTGGAAGGGTGAGAGTGCGTATAATCCATGGACTCAACATTTGTCATAAAAACTCACATACTTACTGCAAAAATCTATTAGTCATCGAAACAAAGTACTACGCGCATGCTCCTAGGGGGATAGATTGGTAGGAAAAGACCATCGCTCTTCCCCGACCACCACTCATAAGGAAGAAAATCAATAAATAAATCATGCTCCAACTTCTTTACATAATGGTTCACCATATGTGCATGCTACGGGAATCACAAACTTCAACACAAGTATTTTACCATCCACAATTACTCACTAGCATGACTCTAATATCACCATCTTTATATCTCAAAACAATCATAAGGAATCAAACTTCTCATAGTATTCAATGCACTTTATATGAAAGTTCTTATTATATCCCTCTTGGATGCCTATCATACTAGGACTAAATTCATAACTAAAACAAATTACCATGCTGTTTAGAGACTCTCAAAATAATATAAGTGAAGCATGAGAGTTCATCAATTTCTAAAAAATAAAACTACCGATGTGCTCTAAGAAGATATAAGTGAAGCACTAGAGCAAAATGACAAACTACTCCAAAAGATATAAGTGAAGATCAATGAGTAGTCGAATAATTATGTGACTATGTGAAGACTCTCTGACATTTAAGAATTTCAGATATTGGGATATATTCAAACAGAAAGCAAAACAAAATAAAATAAAATAACGCTCCAAGCAAAACACATATGATGTGGTGAATAAAAATATAGCCTCAAGTAAGTTTACTGATGGATTGACGACGAAAGAGGGGATGCCATCCGGGGCATCCCCAAGCTTAGGCTCTTAGTTGTCCTTGAATATTACCTTGGTGTGCCTTGGGCATCCCCAATCTTAGGGTCTTGCCACTCTTTATTCTGTAGTCCATCAAAACCTTACCCAAAACTTGAAAACTTCACAACACAAAACTCAACAGAAAACTCGTAAGCTCCATTAGTATAATAAAACAAATCCATTCGCTTTGGTACTGTCAAGAATAGATTCATCATTTTTCTCACATGATGCCTAATGTACCCTATCATTTCTATAATTTATATTAAGCAATCTAAGCCATAGAAACTAAAAAACAAGCAAACTAGGACTTATATTGCACAGAATCAAGTTAACTATAATCGAAAACATAATCTGTCAAAAACAGAACAGTCTGTAAAGATCTGAAATGAAATCATACTTCTGTAACTCCAGAAATTCTGAAAATTTAGGAAAATCTAGAAAATTTGTATATCAATCTTATGTAAAAAATTCAGATCAAAATCACCTTCCAGAGAATTTTCAAAATTCCTGGACTGAGAGCAAAAGTTTCTGTTTTTGCACAGAATCAAGTTAACTATCACCATAGACCATCCCAAAGGTCTTACTTGGCACTTTATTGAAACAAAGCTATACAACATCATTACTACAGTAGACTAATCATGTAAACACACAGAACAGTAGGGGTAAATATTGGGTTGTCTCCCAACAAGCACTTTCCTTTTATGCCTTTTTAGATAGGCATGACGATTTCAATGATGCTCACATAAAAGATAAGAATTAAAACATAATGGGAGCATCATGAAGCATATGACAGGCACATTTAAGCATAACCCACTTCCTATGCATAGGGATTTTGTTTACAAACAACTTATGGGAGCAAGAATCAACTAGCATAGGAAGGCAAAACAAGCATGACTTCAAAACTTTCAACACATAGAGAGGAAACTTGATATTATCGCAACTCCTACAATCATATATTCCTCCCTCATAATAATTTCCAGTAGCATCATGAATAAATTCAACAATATAACCATCACATAAAGCATTATTTTCATGATGCACAAGCATATAAATTTTACTACTCTCCACATAAGCAAAATTCTTCTCATTCATAGTAGTGGGAGCAAACTCAACAAAATAACTATCATGTGAGGTGATGACCCACAAGTATAGGGGATCTATTGTAGTCCTTTCGATAAGTAAGAGTATCGAAACCAACGAGGAGCAGAAGGAAATGACAAGCGGTTTTCAGTAAGGTATTCTCTGCAAGCACTAAAATTATCGGTAACAAATAGTTTTGTGATAAGGTAATTTGTAACGGGTAACAAGTAACAAAAGTAAACAAGGAGCAGCAAGGTGGCCCAATCCTTTTTGTAGCAAAGGACAAGCCTAGACAAACTCTTATATGAAGGAAAACGCTCCCGAGAACACATGGGAATTATCGTCAGACTAGTTTTCATCACGCTCATATGATTCGCGTTCGTTACTTTGATAATTTGATATGTGGGTGGACTGGTGCTTGGGTACTTCCCTTCCTTGGACAAGCATCCCACTTATGATTAACCCCCTATTGCAAGCATCTGCAACTACAAAAGAAGTATTAAGGTAAACCTAACCATAGCACAAAACATATGGATCCAAACCAGCCCCTTACGAAGCAACGTATAAACTAGGGTTTAAGCTTCTGTCACTCTAGCAACCCATCATCTACTTATTACTTCCCAATGCCTTCCTCTAGGCCCAAATAATGGTGAAGTGTCATGTATTCGACGTTCACATAACACCACTAGAGGAAAGACAACATACATCTCATCAAAATATCGAATGAATACCAAATTCACATGACTACTTATAGCAAGACTTCTCCCATGTCCTCAGGAACAAACGTAACTACTCACAAATCATATTCATGTTCATAATCAGAGGGGTATTAATATGCATAAAGGATCTGAACATATGATCTTCCACCAAATAAACCAACTAGCATCAACTACAAGGAGTAATCAACACTACTAGCAACCCACATGTACCAATCTGAGGTTTTGAGACAAAGATTGGATACAAGAGATGAACTAGGGTTTGAGAGGAGATGGTGCTGGTGAAGATGTTGATGGATATTGACCCCCTCCCGATGAGAGGATCGATGGTGATGACGATGGTGATGATTTTCCCCTCCCGGGGGGATGTTTCCCTGGCAGAACAGCTCCGCCAGAGCCCTAGATTGGTTTCGCTAGGTTCCGCCTCGTCGCGGCGGTGCTTCATCCTGAAAGCTTCCTTCCTATTTTTTTCTAGGACAAAAGACTTCATATAGCAGAATATGGGCACCGGAGGCCTGCCAGGGGGCCCACGAGACAGGGGCACGCCCAGGGGGGTAGGGCGCACCCCCACCCTCGTGGCCAGGGTGTGGGCCCCCTCTGGTTGATTCTTTCGCCAGTATTTTTTATATATTCCAAAACGTGCCTCCGTGAAGTTTCAGGACTTTTGGAGTTGTGCAGAATAGGTCTCTAATATTTGCTCCTTTTCTAGCCTAGAATTCCAGCTGCCGACATTCTCGCTCTTCATGTAAACCTTGTAAAATAAGAGAGAATAGGCATAAGTATTGTGACATAATGTGTAATAACAGCCCATAATGTAATAAATATCGATATAAAAGCATGATGCAAAATGGACGTATCAACTCCCCCAAGCTTAGACCTCGCTTGTCCTCAAGCGGAAGCCGATATCAAAAAATATGTCCACATGTTTAGAGATAGAGGTGTCGATAAAATAAAATACGGACATGAGGGCATCATGATCATTCTTATAACAGCAACATATATATATATATATACTATTGTCATATGATTTCTTATTGCTAAAGTAATAATCTATTCACAATGTCAAGTATGAATCAGAAACTTCATTGAGAACTAACAAACTATGATCTCCGTCATTGAAGCAATTGCAATTTATCATAACATCAGAAAAGTCAATATAAGAGCTTTTCAGCAAGTCCACATACTCAACTATCATTTAGTCTTTCACAATTGCTAACACTCACGCAATACTTATGGGTATGGAGTTTTAATCGGACACTGAGAAAGATAGGGGCTTATAGTGTTGCCTCCCAACCTTTTACCTCAAGGGTATTGTCAACAATAAAGTTCATGATAACTTACATCCAATTGGATATATATATCAGGATATTTCCAACATAATGTGCTTGCCAAAAGATAAAATGTAAAAAGGAAAGGTGATGATCACCATGACTAAAAGATAGGCCCTTCACAAAGGGAAGCAGAGGTTGTCATGTGCTTTTATGGTTGGATGCATGAAATCTTAATGCAAAAGAACGTCACTTTATATTGCCACTTGTGATATGGACCTTTATTATGCAGTCCGTCACTTTTATTGCTTCCACTTCACAAGATCGTATAAAGCTTATTTTCTCCACACTAATAAATCATACATATTTAGAGAGCAATTTTTATTGCATGCAACAATGACAACTTACTTGAAGGATCTTACTCAATCTTTAGGTAGATATGGTGGACTCGCATGGCAAAACCGGGTTTAAGGATATTCGGAAGCACAACTAGTATTTCTACTTGGGGCAAAAAAATTGGCTAGCATGAGGGGGAAAGGCAAGCCCAACATGTTGGATGATCCATGACAATATACTTTATTTCGGATATAAGAAAACATAACCCATTACGTTGTCTTCCTTGTCCAACATCAACTTTTAGCATGTCATATCTTAATGAGTGCTCACAATCATAAGAGATGTCCAAGATAGTATATTTATATGTAAAAACTTCACTTTCTTTATTACTTCCTATTAATTGCAACGATGACCAAAACTATGTTTGTCAACTCTCAACAACTTTTATTCATCATACTCTTTTATATGTGAAGTGATTACTCTCCAAAAGATCAATATGATCTCTTTAATTCTTTTTACTCCTCTTCTCTTTTATTTTTATTCCCTCAAGATCATAGCAGGATAATCAAGCCCTTGACTCCAAACCAATCTTTATTATATATAGCTCACGGACTCGATTACATAGAAGGATCATAAAGCATAACTCAAAACTAGATCATACTAAGACTTTATTCTACTAGATCAAGATATTATCAAAAGGATCGAACTAAGAAAAACGGTAAAGATAGGAGTGTGATGGTGATACGTGTCGGGGGGAAATCGAAACCTATGGAATCACTGGGATTCCTTCTACGGTTGGCGGGCGCGAGGTTGTGCAAAGAGCGGGTCTGACAGGAAGCACACGGATCATTTACCCAGGTTCGGGCCGTGAAGATGCATAATACCCTAGTCCTGCTTTGGAGGATGTATTAGAGTGTTCTTGTGTTCTTGAGCTAGCTACGGGGTGTAACTTGCCCAAAAGATCCGAATCCCTCTCCTGGTTGCCTTGGGCCTCCTTTTATAGGCAAAAGGGGTTGCCACAGTGGCACACAGGAGGTGGAAAGGTCTACAGTTGATAAGCATATCCTCTGGGACCGTCGGACAAACGCATTTAATGCGCTGCCGACATGTCCCTCTCTCTTTATCGGGGACGGCAAGGAAGCACGTCCCAGCTGTCGCCGCCTCGCCTACCTTTGACACACGCCGAGCTGACGAGGCCTTGCGGCGCCACGTTGGCTGGCTGCTGGGCTGGCGCGGTGGTGGAGCCTTCACGAAGGGTCGCATGCCACCACGTGGGTGCTTGCTGAGTCGGTGTAGAGGCCGCCCGTCGCCACGCAGGTGCTTGCTGAGTCGGTGTAGAGGCCGCCCGTCGCCACGCAGGTGCCTGCCCAGCTGGTTGAGCTAGCAGCTGCTTGGGGACGGCGTCGGAGTCTTGGCAGGCACGGGCCTGGCTGTGGCCCCGCCGATGCCCTCGGCAAGGGTCTTGCCAGGGGCCTGACAAGGGTCTTGCCGTGGCGTTGCACTCGTCCCCGGCAAGGCGCTTGCCGGGGGTCTTGTGGATTTCCTCGGCTAGGATCCCACCGAGGGTCGCCGTCTTCTGGTCCTATGTATTTATGATCTTCACAAAGATCTGCATGCCACCACAGAGGCGCCTCCCGAGCCCTGGTCCCAATGTGATGGATGGTGTTGGAACCCTTAGGCTCAAGGGTGGTGTGCTCTTCTGACGTTAGGCAAGTTGCCCTGGTAAAGGCCTTGCCGGGGGGGTCCACCTCCCCCTCTTGCTCTTTGTGTTTCTGATCTTGGCGTTGCCTTGGTTGTCTTGTGCTTCGGCTTCTCTCCGGCTTCGCTCCTCTGCCCTGCTAAGTGTGGCCACGGCGCGCGGCTCTGACTGCCCGTGCACATGTAAAGGGGTCAAAAGGAGAGCCCCTACTTTTGTACACCGACAGGAGCCACCGGGTCTGGGCCACACATAAGCGCAACGCGTTGTTGGGCCAGGCCTAGAACGGTGCGCGGGCAGGTGGGGCGGATTTTTACCATAGTAACTGTTTCGTCCGCTGCGCTTCCCCACGACCCGCGTTGAACGCGTGACGTGGAGGATCGTGTGTGATGTCGGGGTCATGCGTGGGGCAGTCTTCCCACGCATGTGTCACGTCGTAGTAAATGGGAAAGGAGGCGGCTTGCGCCTTCCCCATAAAAAGAGGGAGACATAGAGGCGAGGCTCATCTATTGGGTGGACTCGAGTCATGGTTTTCAAGGCGCCCGTGCCCTACGATCACGGGGTGGGGAACGGTCGCCTCACCCGTCCCTTCGATTCTGCTCGCTCGTCACGTGTCCCTCATGCAGGTGGCAGGTGGTGGAGGCGGGAAACCGGGCCATCGCCGATTGGGGCAGTGGGTCAGTCCTGATTCCCTGCGCTTCCGATGACCAGATTGGTCGAGTGGGGCGGCCGAGCCTCGACCCCGCCCCTTTATAAGAAGGGTGGAGAGGGATGGCATCCCCACATTCTTTCATCGTCCATCTCCTTCTACCTCCGCTCCTTTCTTCCATCTGCCATGGAGAGAGGGGGCGCCGGCCCTTCAACGGTGGCAACAAGGGTCGCTGCTCGATAGCGCGTCCCTCCTTCCCAAGAGCTCGCGGCGGCGGAGCCGGCCACGAGAGGAAGGGGGAGGGGGCGAGGCCGAGGTCGCCATGGCGCTCGGGGAAGAGGTGGACGGGGCGGCGCACCGGCCCCGCCTCCGCCGGCGATGCCTCCCCCAATGGAGGGCCACGCCAGGGACCAGCCCCGTGAATTCTTCATCCAGCTGCGCCGGCCACCGCGTCGTCGTCTTCGCCTCCCCACTCCATTTGCTCGGGAGATGGAGCTTAACCCTCCCCAGACCCTCAGGTTGCACATGAGGGGCTGCGAGGACGGCGGCACGCGGGTCGATGTCGACTTCCCCACTCCTTAGGTCATGTACCTCCGTCACGGATGGAAGATGTTCGCTCGCATCCACAGCCTGACGGCGGGGCTCGTCCTCTACTTCAAGTTAATGGAGGACGGCCTGCTCTCCGTCAAGGTCTTCGGAGATCTTGGAACTCGCCTGAAGTGCTGCGTGGAGAGCTCCTCTGACGATGAAGATTCCTCCTCGAGTGGGAGTGACGAGGAGGACAGCGACAGCGACGACGAGGACGTCAAGCGGCGGGACATCGACCTCGACTCTGACTGACCGCGTCGCCCTTCCATCGGCCTCGTGCCTTGCCGGGGGCCTTCCTCGTCAAGCTCTCCATCGGCACGTTCCCCACCGCCTCCATGGGCGGCTGGCGTAGGAGGGTCAGGAAGGGCGAAGAAGGCGGGTGGCGGCCGTCAAGTCGGAGTACGAGGGCACCGACGCCTTCGTCGCGTATTGTTGGCCCGCTGCTTCATCTTCCAGCTCCCCTCTCGGCACCGGGATGTTCTCTTGGTGCCTTCTGCCCCTCGTACCTCGCCTAGGCGCTCTTTTTGCCCTCCTGCTGTCTTGTTCCACCTTCTGAGGAGAGGCACAAGAATGGGATTACGGGCACCTTATCTCTTTTTAGTTTGTAAGCCTGCGGGCACTTGTTAATTTTAAGACTTGTAATCCTCTTGCTCATGTTTTTAATTCCGTATGAACTGTACCTGTATGGGATGTTTTTAATGAAAAAGGGTGCTTGCTGGGTTCTTTGTGCGTGAGCGAGGCCCACGCCAAGGAACGAATCCTTGTTATTTTTAAGATAAACATTGTCACCCGGCAACAGGGCTTGCCGTCCCCTGACTTCAGTCCACCATTCTCACACTTTTGGCGGAGGCAGGGCGAAGTAGAGTTAGGCCCTTCGTTTATTTCCTTGCCACCGCGTCTACGACCCGGTTCTGACCCAGGGGATAGCTCTTGGGTACAGGAAAAGGGGAGCACGGTGGTTTAGGGATACAAACGAGGTTTCACATGTCCCAGTTCCATATGGAAATGCACAACAGGGGATGAAGGACTTATCTGAATCCGCAGCCCCTGGCAACTTTGACTTTCCATGGTTAGATCCTTGTGTCTTCAGCCCCCGGCAGTCTTGGCTTGCCGGTCCGGAGCGCTGGTTCGTTCTCTTTCTCCCAAGCGGCTCAGCAGAAGTGTCCACGTGCCCTGCGAACCAAAGAGGACAGAAAGACGCATACTCGACCTCTAGGCTAGGAGTTAGTCGCCGCTAAGCACTATCAACCCTAACCGAGGGAGAGATTTAACCTACAATGCATGCTAAAACTTAGGGCGCCAGTGCTTCATTTATTTATGCTCAGGGTCTGCGCCTGGCTTTGTACAGAGGGTTACATGCCTTGCCGGCAAGGCTTGTACAAAAGAGTGGTTTGCCGGGAGGCCCGGCAACCGTGCCTTATGGGTAAAACTTGCGAAGATGTTTGATGTTCTAGGAGTTGCTCACTAGGACAGCATCTTCGGTCTCCAGGTGGACTACGCCGGGCCTGGTGACTCGTATTACCCGATAAGGGCCTTCCCACTTTGGCGTCAACTTGTTGGAATTCCTGGCCGATTGAACGCGCCGAAGAACAAGGTCGCCTTCCTCAAAACTTCGGCCATGAACCCTGCGGCTATGGTAGCGGCGCAAGGCTTGCTGGTAGCGTGCTGCTCTCACAGCCGCCCGAAGACGATCTTCCTCAAGGAGCGTTGCATCATCTTGCCACAATTGCTCTTGCTCAAGCTCGTCGTAAGCAAGCACTCGAGGTGACCCATATATGAGTTCCGTGGGGAGAACTACTTATGCCCCGTATACCAGGGCAAACGGTGTCTGGCCGGTGGCTCGATTTGGCGTCGTTCTGATCGACCAAAGAACCGCCAGCAACTCATCAATCCAGCGCCTTCCACTCTTGTGCAGCCTGTCATAAGTCTTTGTCCTCAGGCCTCGCAACACTTCAGCATTTGCCCTCTCCGCCTGGCCGTTGCTCCGTGGATGTGCCACGGAAGCGAAACAGAACTTGCTGTCGAGGTCTTGGATGTATTGCATGAAGGTGTGGCTTGTGAACTGCGTGCCGTTGTCGGTGATGACTCTGTTTGGCACACCAAAACGACAAACTAGCCCCTTGAAGAACTTGACAGCTGACTGTGTTGTCACCTTCCTCACTGCTTCCACCTTCGGCCACTTTGTGAATTTGTCGATCGCAATGTACAAGTACTCAAAGCCCCCGACAACGCGGGGGAAAGGGCCCAGGAGGTCGAGCCCCAGACCGAGAATGGCCAGGAAAGAGGAATTGTTTGAAAGGCTTGAGTTGGTTGATGAAGCTTCTTCGAATGGAACTGACATGCTTCACACTTGGTTACTAGGGCCGTTGCATCCTGGAGGGCAGTGGGCCAGAAGAAACCCTACCAGAACGCCTTGCCGGCAAGGGCCCTCGACCCTATATGGGAGCCACATATGGCTCCGTGTACCTCCGCCAACAGCTCCAGTCCTTCCTCCCGGGGAATGCACTTCAATTTCACACCGTTCGATCTCTTCTTGTAGAGGACGTCATCGACGAACTGATACATAGCAGACCGACGGGCTACTTTCTCCGCTTCTTCCTGCTCCTCAGGAAGCTCCCCTGTTTGGAGGAATCGAACGGTATGATGTGCCCATGCCGGAGCCTGGGGCTCGACGGCAAGGACCAAAGGCATTTCTTCTGCCATGGGAGCGGTCGTGTCTACGGCCAGGGCTTGACGGCCTGCCGGAGTCAGTCGCTCCTCGGCAGGCACAGAATCCACGGCAACACCCTTGCCGGCGGCCCCCGGGGGCTCAGCGGGAAAGTAATTGTCGGGGCCTGATTTCCTCCGTTTGTCCTGCTCCGTTGATGGTTCGACGGATGGTTGAGTTAACCGAAGCAAAAAAGTACCTGGTTCCACAGGTAGCTTGAATGCAGCGCGCTTTGACAGGTAATCGGTGATGTCGTTCTCCACTCGGGGAACGTGCTCCGCTTGTATACCGTCAAAGCGCTCCTCCAGCTTCCTCACCTCATCTACGTAGGCCTCCATCAACGGGCTCTGATAATCTTTGTTGACTTGTCTGACGACAAGCTGCGAATCACTCCTGACGATGAGCTTTTTAACCCCGAGGTATGCTGCAATCCTGAGACCGGCAAGCAACCCCTTGTATTCGGCAGTGTTGTTTGTGGACATCTCCCTAGGAAAGTGCATCTGGATCACATACTTGAGGTGCTCTCCGGTGGGTGCGACGAGCAGCACACCAGCACCGGCGCCTTGCAGCGAGAAAGCCCCGTCAAAGTACATGATCCAGTCGCAACTTGCTTCCTTGCCGGGGAGAGTGGTCTCCTGGATCTCTTCCTCGGGCATTGAAGTCCATTCCGCAACAAACTGCGCCAGGACTCTGCTCTGGATCGTCGAAGTACTTTCAAACTTCAAACCAAAGCTCGACAGCTCCAAGTCCCACTCCACAATCCTCCCGGTTGCGTCTGGGTTATGCAATATCTGTTGCAATGGGAGGCGGGTCACGACAGTGATCTCGTGGGATTGGAAGTAATGATGCACCTTCCTCGAGGCTGTAAGGAGGCCGAAGAGCAATTTCTGCACACCGGAGTACCTTGACCTTGCCCCCTGCAAGAGGGAGCTCACAAAGTAAACCGGGTGCTGCATCATCTTCTTCTTCTGCACCACTTCATTTGGCTGCGCGGGCCTTGTCCCGATGGCGTCAGACTCTGTCGGGGGCCTTGCCTTGCCGGCACCAGGCCCTGCCGGGGGAATCTCTGGCTCGCCATCCGCCGGTCCTGCCATTGCCACTGCCTCTCCGTCAACCTCCCTCTACGCCACTAGCGCGGCGCTGACCACTTGATTCGTCGCCGCCAGATACAGTAGCAACGGCTCTTGGAGTTTAGGCGCAACTAGTACTGGTGTTGAGGAGAGGTATCTCTTTAGATCCTGCAGCACCACTTCGGCCTCCGGGGTCCACTCCATTGGGCCCGCCTTTTTCAAGACTTTGAAAAAGGAAAGGGCACGCTCAGCAGACGTGGAGATGAATCGGCTCATGGCGGCAACGCAACCGGTGAGCCGACGCACATCCTTGATCCGCTTGGGCGCCTCAATCTGCTCGATAGCCTTGATCTTGTCTGGGTTCGCCTCGATCCCATGCTGTGACACAAAGAACCCGAGAAGCTTGCCAGACGGAACTCCGAAGACATACTTCTCAGGGTTCAACTTGAGGTTGATCTTGCGCAGGTTTGCAAACGTCTCTTCTAAGTCTTGTACAAGTGTTGCCTTGTCCTTGGTTTTGACCACTATTTCATCCATATATGCTTCCATATTTCTATGTAGCTGGGGCTAAAAACCAATTTGGACTACTCTTGCAAACATTGAGCCAGCACTCTTCAACCCGAAAGGCATCTGTAAAAAGCAATACGTACCACATGGGGTGATGAATGCTGTCTTTTCTTCGTCTTCTCTTGTCATGAAGATCTGGTGGTATCCTGAGTAGGCGCCAAGGAATGATAACATATCACACCTGGCCGTGGAGTCAACAATCTGGTCGATGCGCGGCAACGGGAAAGGGTCCTTGGGACAAGCCTTATTGATATATGTGTAGTCAATACACAGCCTCCACTTCCCATTTGCCTTGCGCACCACCACCGGATTGGCCAACCACGTCGGATGGAGTACTCCTCTCACCAAGCCTACCGCTTCCAACTTCCTGATCTCCTCTGTGATGAACTCTTGCCTTTCCAAAGCATGCTTCCTGATCTTCTGCTTGACGGGCCGCGCATGAGGACAGACAGCAAGGTGGTGCTCAATCACCTCCCTGGGAACGCCGGGATGTCGGATGATTGCCATGCAAACACATCGACATTCACCCGCAGGAAGGTGATGAGCGCGCCTTCCTATATGCTATCAAGGGTGGAGCTTATGGTGAAAGCCCCTCCCGTGCCGTCCTCCTTGACGGACACCTTCTTGGTCTCTGGTGGTGTAGCTCTAGATTTCTTGCCCTTGCAGGTGGAGCTCTCTGGCACGTCCTCGACTATAGCACGACACTCCGAAGAGGTGCGCTTGCCCGAGTGGGTGCGAGAGGTCTTGCCGGTCTTCTTCTTCCCTCCCGGGGCTTCAGCGGCAGGAGCCAATGTCTTGGCGGCAGCTGCTGCAACTGCTTCCCGGTAGAGTAGGTCGGCGCAGATCAACGCATCCTTCTTGTCGCAGGGGACGGTGCTGATGGTCATCGGCCCAGGCATCTTCAGTGTGTTGTAGGCGTAATGAGACGCCGCCATGAACTTGGCTAGTGCCGGGCGGCCGAGGATCCCGTTGTAGGGCAAGGGGATCTCGGCTACATCGAAGACGATCCTCTCCGTCCTGTAGTTCAACTCGCTTCCAAACGTCACAGGCAGCATGACCTTTCCCTTCGGCTGGCTCCTTCCCGGGTTGACCCCTTGAAACGTGTCCGTCTCCTCGAGGTCCCCATCAGGAATTTGCAGCCTCTTGATCACAACGGGTGAGATCAAGTTCAGGCCGGCCCCACCGTCAACCAGCATCTTGTTCACCTTGAGGTTGCGTATCGTTGGTGAAACCAACAACGGCAAACACCCGACCGCAGTTGTGCGATCAGGGTGGTCCTCGGTGTCAAAGATGATAGGCGTTCTGGACCACTTCAGCGGCTTCTGAGCGTCGAATGATGGCTCCGCCGCTGCGATCTCACGCGCCCACTGCTTGAGCTGGCGGTGAGAAGTATGCACCGAGGCGCCGCCATCGACACACATGGCCTCTGTAGCCTTCTGGAACTCATGCTCGCCGGACTCGTCGTCCTCGTCATGATCGTCGTCTTCCTGCTTCTTGTCGCGCCCCAAGCCGGCCTCTCTTGCTGGTTATCCTTGCCGTGGCGGCCTCCTTGGCCGCCACGCTTCTTGTCGGATCCTTCGGCACCATCCTGACCCTTCTCCTTGTCCCGCCTCTCATACTCGGCTTTTTGCTTCTCAACAAGCAGCTCGACTTCTCGGCAGTTCTGGAGGTCATGGCCCTTGGTGCGGTGGATCTTGCAGTACTGCTTGTCGGAGCCTCCTGGCTTGTCGGCAGCTGCCAAGGCCCGGCAAGTGGCGCACCCGGCAATCTCCTTGCCGGGGTCGTCTGCCTTGGCCTTCTTGGCAGCACCGGTGTCGTCGGATCCCTCGACGGCAAGCACGGCCTTTCCCTTGCGTTTCCTGTTGCGACGCCAACCCTTCTTTATCGGGGCGGCGGTGTCTCCATCCGTAGAGTCGGTTTTCGCACCGGCGTCCTCGCCGGGGTACTTCCTTCCCTCTTCAGCTCGGGCACACCTGTCGGCCAGAACATAAAGCTCGGCCACATCTTTAACCTTGTTCATCGCCAGCTCTTCACGCGTCTTGTGGTTGCGCACATTCTGATGGAACACGCTGATCACGGCGGCGGGGTGAACATCTGGGATGTTGTATTGCACCAGGCTGAACCTCTGTATGTACTTGCGCAGGTTTTCACCTTCCTTCTAGGGAATGATGTGCAAATCACTTGCCTGGCCATGAGCTTGGTGGCCTCCAGTGAAGGCACCAACGAACTCATGACACAGATCCGACCAAGAAGAAATGGAATCCGCCAGCAAGTGCATCAACCAAGACATGACATTGGGTTTCAGGGCCAACGGGAAGTAATTGGCAAGCACCTTGTCATCATGAGCTCCAGCGGCTTGCATCGCAATGGTGTAGATGCTGAGGAACTCCGACGGGTGGGTCTTGCCGTTGTACTTCTCGCCGACGTCGGGCTTGAATGTGCGGTGGGACGGCCACTGGAACTGTCGCAGCTGACGGGTAAAGGCTGGGAAACCCACCTCCTAAGGTAGGCCACCGGAGCCTCCCAGTGCTGGGTGGTCCATAGCGGGACCCGCCCGCCTATCTGACTGGTGGCGTGTATCGCGCCGGCGCTCGATGGTGGTTCGAGCGTCTTCATGGGCTTGCTCCCGAAGAACTTGGCGCTGGTCGCGGTGGGTCCGTGGGTTGGACGACGCTATGGAGACGTTATCACAAGCGTCATCACGACGGATCGACACCCGTGGTGGCTGGCGTGGAGGAGGAGAGTGTACCGTGGCCGCAGCGCCTCCGGCACCTCCACCGCTGGCGTGCGGTGGCTCGACAGAGCGCCAGCCTGAGGGCCCTGCTGGCCGTGGCTCGTCTTTGTTGGCGACGCCGACGAGGCTCCGGATAGTGGCTCTCCACTCGTCGAGCTTCCCCACAGCAGGAGGGAAGTCGAGGAGCAGCTGCGCGCGCGCCAAAGCTTCTGCTGGTGTGGGTGGCGGCGAAAGCTGCGTGGACCTTGGCATGCTCCGACTTCTAACCACGTTAGAAGGAGCTCCATCACGGCCCGGTAGCTGTGTGCCATTTTCGCCAGCACTTCGGCGGGCATGCTGGCCCTCTTCGTCCCACAAATGATGCACGGGACTCTTCCCACGGCGGTGCCCGGGGTCACCAGTGTGGTGACGTTGCTCGTCGCGTACACCCTGAGAGGAGCGCGCTGTGGGCACCGGCGTGGGCGTCTTGGAAGTCGCCGCACCGCCCATGGGTGGCACGGCGGTGCCCCCGGAGGGCCTCGCACTGCCTGCGGGGGTCCCAGCTTCGTCTCTGGATTTGGCGGCGTGCGGCCCGTCGTCTCGCGCACGAATGACGCCGCTCGCAAGGCTCTGACTGCCAGAGCGATATTGGTGCTCGCGGGCCGCGCCTCGGGTTCTGTCCGCGACCGGGCCGCTGCTTGCCCGCACCGGTACGGGCTGTCTGGCTCCTGACGAACCGACCGCCGTGGCCGCCTTCTTCTTGGGAGCCATGACGATGAAGAACTGCTAGGCTAACTGCTAGACTGGATTTTCACAACTGCGCCCCCTACCTGGCGCGCCAAAGATGTCGGGGGGAAATCGACACCTATGGAATCACTGGGATTCCTTCTACGGTTGGCGGGCGCGAGGTTGTGCAAAGAGCGGGTGTGACAGGAAGCACACATATCGTTTAGCCAGGTTTGGGCCGTGAAGATGTGTAATACCCTAGTCCTACTTTGGTGGATGTATTAGAGTGTTCTTGTGTTCTTGAGCTAGCTACGGGGTGTAACTTGCCCAAAAGATCCGAATCCCTCTCCTGGTCGCCTCAGGCCTCCTTTTATAAGCAAAAGGGGTTGCCACAGTGACACACAGGAGGTGGAAAGGTCTACAGTTGATAAGCCTATCCTCTGGGACCGTCGGACAAACGCATTTAATGTGCTGCCGACGTGTCCCTCTCGCTTTATCGGGGACGGCAAGGAAGCATGTCCCAGCTGTCGTCGCCTCGCCTGGCTTTGACACGTGCCCGAGCTGACGAGGCCTTGCGGCGCCACGTTGGCTAGCTGCTGGGCTGGCGCGGTGGTGGAGCCTTCACGAAGGGTCGCATGCCACCACGCAGGTGCTTGCTGAGTTGGTGTAGAGGCCGCACGTCGCCACGCAGGTGCCTGCCCAGCTGGTTGAGCTAGCAGCTGCTTGGGGACGGCGGTGGAGTCTTGGCTGGCACGGGCCTGGCTGTGGCCCCGTTGATGCCCTCGGCAAGAGTCTTGTCGGGGGCCCAGCAAGGGTCTTGTGGATTTCCTCGGCTAGAATCCCGCCGAGGGTCACCGTCTTCTGGTCCTGTGTATTTATGATCTTCACAAAGATCTGCATGCCACTACGGAGGCGCCTCCCGAGCCCTGGTCCCAATGTGATGGACGGTGTTGGAACCCTTGGGCTCAAGGGTGGTGCGCTCTGCTGACGTTAGGCAAGTTCCCCTGGCAAGGCTCTTGCCAGGGCTGCGGAGGCCGCCCCGGCAAGGGCCTTGCCGGGGGGGCCCACCTCGCCCTCTTGCTCTTTGTGTTTCTGGTCTTGGCGTTGCCTTGGTTGTCTTGTGCTTGGGCTTCACTCCAGCTTCCCTCCTCTGCCCTGCTAAGTGCGGCCGCGGCGTGCGGCTCTAATTACCCGTGCACAAGTAAAGGGGTCAAAAGGAGAGCCCCTACTTTTGTACACCGACAATACGATACCGGGGCACCTCCCCCAAGCTTGGCAGTTGCCAAGGGGAGTGCCCATACCCATGTATTTATGTCTCTTTCCTCGGAGGTGAAGGAGATGGTGATGATGTAGGCTTGTCGTCCATCTTCCAAGGCATAGGCTCACCATCATAGAAGGATGATCGAGTCTCCGGGATCCTTGAATCTACAGCCAAACTCATCCTCTTGAATCTATATTCATACTCACAGTTTTGGTTTTGCAGGTCATAGATCTGGGCTTGGAGATGCTCAATTTTCTCGTGAAGCTTGAAGATGGTCTCCCCAATGTTCTCGGCATCCAGCTTGTGGTTGTTGGTGAACTCCGAGATCATCATGTGGTTGGCATTGAGTCCGTGTTCCACCATCCCCTGGCACTTGAAAACTTGTTGCCCCATTGCTTCGAGTCTTGTCTCCACGCTTCTAGTCTTCCTTGGTCCCTCGACATCGCGGATGTGCAGCAACCCATCAGGCATCTCAATTGTTTGAGGGTGTTGCAGCACCTCCGCGAGGTAGGGATTGATAACCTTCTCAAAGAACTTGTCCTTGGGAGCGCTTGAAGACGTCATGATGATCTAGATCTGTCAAAAAAATAGCTCAAAACAAAAACATAGGATATTTGCGTGTTACGATGGTCAAAACCTTCGGGAGATTATATAATGAATTTGTACTGACCAAAAGAAGTATCATGCAAGAAAACGGAGTCCGGAGAGCACACGAGGTGCCCACAAGGCAGGGGGCGCGCCCAGGGGGTAGGGCGCGCCCTCCACCCTCGTGGATACCTCGTGTCCTTCCCGGACTACTTCTTATTTTCCTATTTTCTTAAATATTCCAAAACAGAGAAAAAATGCTATTAGAACTGTTTTGGAGTCGGTTGACTTACCGTACCACATACCTATTCCTTTTCGGAGTCTGAAACATTCTGGAAAGTGTCCCTTATGTATTCCTCTGGGGTTACGGTTTCAATAACATTAGTTACAACATTTATGGGATTACCTGAGATATAATGTTTGATTCTTTGACCGTTCACCACCTTTGGATTTGTGCCTTCGAAGTTGTTGATTTTTATGGCACCGAAACGATAGACCTCCTCGATAACGTAAGGACCTTCCCATTTAGAGAGGAGTTTTCCTGCAAAAAATCTTAAATGAGAGTTGTATAGCAAAACATAATCACCTACATTAAACTCACGCTTTTGTATCCTTTTGTCATGCCATCTCTTAACTTTTTCTTTAAACAGTTTGGCATTCTCATAGGCTTGGGTTCTCCACTCATCAAGTGAGCTAATGTCAAATTGTCTCTTCTCACCGACAAGTTTGAAATCATAATTGGGCTCTTTAATGGCCCAATATGCCTTATGTTCTAGTTCGAGAGGTAAATGACATGCTTTTCCATAAACCATTTTATACGGAGACATACCCATAGGATTTTTATATGCAGTTCTATAGGCCCATAATGCATCATCAAGTTTCTTGGACCAATTCTTTCTAGATCTATTAACAGTCTTTTGCAAAATTAATTTAATCTCTCTATTACTCAGTTCTACTTGACCACTTGACTGTGGGTGGTATGGAGATGCAATTCTATGATTAACATCGTACTTATCAAGCATCTTACGAAAGGCACCATGAATAAAATGTGAACCACCATCAGTCATTAAATATCTAGGGACTCCAAACCTCGGAAAAATAACTTCTTTAAGCATCTTAATAGAGGTGTTATGATCAGCACTACTAGTTGGAATAACTTCTACCCACTTAGTAACGTAATAAACAACAACTAAAATATGTGTATACCCATTAGAGGAAGGAAACGGTCCATATAATCAAAGTCCCAAACATCAAATGGTTTAATAACAAGTGAATAATTCATAGGCATTTCTTGACGTCTACTAATATTACCAATTCTTTGACATTCATCGCAAGACAAGACAAACTTACGGGCATCTTTGAAGAGAGTAGGCCAATAAAAACCGGATTGCAATACCTTATGTGGAGTTCTATCTCCAGTGTGGTGTCCTCCATAAGCCTCGGAGCGACACTTGCGTAGGACATGTTCCTGTTCATGCTCAGGTACACAACGTCTAATAACACCATCTACTCCTTCTTTATAAATATGTGGGTCATCCCAGAAGTAATGTCTTAAATCATAGAAAACCTTTTTCTTTTGCTGGTATGTGAAACTAGGTGGTATAAATTTAGCAACAATGTAATTAGCATAATCAGCATACCATGGAGTAGTACGAGAAGCATTTATGACAGCCAATTGTTCATCAGGAAAGCTATCATCATTGGGTAGTGGGTCATCAAGAACATTCTCTAACCTAGACAAGTTGTCTGCAACGGGGTTCTCAGCTCCCTTTCTATCAATAATATGCAAATCAAATTCTTGTAGTAGGAGAACCCATCTAATAAGTCTAGGTTTAGCATCTTTCTTTTCCATAAGGTATTTAATAGTAGCATGATCAGTGTGAAGAGTTACTTTAGAATCAACAATATAAGGTCTGAACTTATCACAAGAAAATACAACTGCTGAAAATTATTTTTCAGTAGTAGCATAATTTCTCTGGGCACTGTCTAGAGTTTTACTAGCATATTGGATAATATTTAATTTCTTATCAACTCTTTGTCCTAGAACAGCACCTACAGCATAATCACTAGCATCACACATAATTTCAAAGGGTAAATTCCAATCAGGTGGCTGAACAATAGGTGTAGAAATCAAGGCTTTCTTAAGCATTTCAAATGCTTCTACACAATCATCATCAAATACAAAAGGAACATATATTTGTAAGAGATTAGTCAGAGGCCTAGAAATTTTTGAGAAGTCTTTAATGAACCTCCTATAAAAACCGGCATGACCAAGGAAACTTCTTATACCTTTGATGTCCTTAGGACACGGCATCTTTTCAATAGCATCAACTTTAGCTTTATCAACTTCAATACCTCTTTCAGAAATTTTATGCCCCAAGAAAATACCTTCATTAACCATAAAGTGGCACTTCTCCCAATTCAAGACAAGATTAGTTTCTTCACATCTCTGCAAAACTGGATCAAGGTTGCTTAAGCAATCATCAAAAGAAGTTCCATATATGGAGAAATCATCCATCAAAACCTCAACAATCTTTTCACAAAAGTCAGAGAATATAGCAGTCATACATATTTGAAAGTTAGCAGGTGCATTACATAAACCAAAAGGCATACGCCTATAAGCAAAGGTACCGAAAGGGAAAGTAAAAGTAGTCTTTTCTTGATCCTCTTTTGACACAGGTATTTGAGAGAAACCAGAATAACCGTCTAGAAAGCAAAAATGTGTATGTTTGGATAGTATTTCTAGCATTTGATCAATAAAAGGTAAAGGGTAATGATCCTTTTTAGTAATTTTATTTAATTTGCGGAAATCAATTACCATTCTATAACCTGTAACATTTTTTGTGGGATCAATTCATCTTTATCATTAGGAACAACAGTAATACCTCCCTTCTTAGGGACACAATGGACAGGACTTACCCACTGACTATCAACAACGGGATAAATTATACCTGCCTCCAGAAGCTTTAGTATTTCTTTTCTTACCACTGCTTTCATCTTAGGATTTAACCATCGTTGGTGATCAACAACCGGTTTAGCGTCTTTCTCCAATTTTATTTTATGCTGGCATAGAGTGGAACTAATGCCCTTAAGATCATCAAGAGCATATCCAATAGCAGCACGGTGCTTCTTCAGAGTTTTCAATAATTTCTCTTCTTCTTGCTCTGAAAGGTTAGCACTAATAATAACAGGATATATCTTATTTTCATCAAGATAAGCATATTTAAGAGTATCAGGTAATGGTTTAAGCTCAAACACGGGATCACCCTTGGGTGGAGGAGGATCCCCTTGAATTTCAACAGGCAAGTTGTGTTTCAAAATAGGTCGCTGTTTAAAGAATACTTCATCTATTTTCCTTCTTTCATTCATAAACATATCATTTTCATGGTCAAGCAAATATTGTTCTAAATGATCATTAGGAGGCACGGCAATAGAAGCAAGACCAATAACTTCATATTTACTAGACAATTCTTTATCATGGGGTTGTCTACGAAATTTAGCAAAATTAAAATCATGAGACATATCCCCTAATCCAATAGTAACAACATCCTTTTCGCAGTCTATCCTAGCATTAACATTATTCAAGAAGGGTCTGCCAAATATAATGGGACAGAAGTTGTCTTGTGGGGAAGCAAGAACAAGAAAATCAGTAGGATATTTAATTTTCCTACACATGACTTCAACATCTCTAACAATCCCAAACGGTGAGATAGTATTTCTATTGGCAAGCTTAATAGTAACATCAATATCTTCTAACTCAGCAGGTGCAATATCATGCATAATTTCTTCGTATAAAGAATAAGGTATTGCACTGACACTAGCACCCATATCACATAAACCATGGTAACAATGATCCCCTATTTTAACAGAAACAACAGGCATGCCAACAACAGGTCTATGTTTACCCTTAGTATCGGGTCTAGCAATTCTAGCAGCTTCATCACAGAAGTAAATAACATGCCCATCAATATTATCGGCCAAGAATCTTTAACCATAGAAATACTAGGTTCAACTTTAATTTTCTCAGAGGGTGTAGGTGTTTTAGTATTACTCTTACGAACCACAGTTGAAGCTTTAGCATGATCATTTATTCTAACAGGGAAAGGTGGTTTCTCAATATAAGCGGTAGGAACAATAGGATCAACATTATAAGTGATAGTCTTTTCTTCAACTTTAATAGGTTCAACTACTTTTACTTCAATGGAAGGATTATATTTAAACCACTTCTCCTTAGGGAGATCAACATGAGTAGCAAATGATTCACATAAAGAAGCTACTATCTCAGAGTCAAGTCCATATTTAGTGCTAAATTCATGGAAAACATCGGTATCCATAAAAGATTTAACACAATCAAACTTAGGTGTTGTACCTGACTCCTTACCTTCATCGAGATCCCAATCTTTAGAGTTGTGTTTAATTCTTTCCAATAAATCCCATTTTAATTCAATAGTCTTCATCATAAAAGAGCCAGTACAAGAAGTATCGAGCATGGAGCGATTATTGAGAGAAAGCCGAGCATAAATTTTTTGAATAATAATTTATCATGAGAGCTCATGATTGGGGCATGAATATAACAATGACTTAAGCCTCCCCCAATCTTGAGCGATGCTTTCTCCTTCGCGAGGCCAAAAATTATATATATAATTAGGATCACGACGAACCAGATGCATAGGATAAAACTTCTGATGAAATTCCAATTTCAATCATTTGTAGTTCCATGACCCAATATCATCGCATAGCCTAAACCATGTCAATGCCTTTCCCTTCAAAGATAAAGGGAATACCTTCTTCTTGATAACATCCTCGGGCATACCTGCAAGCTTAAATAATCCACAAACTTCATCCACATAGATTAGGTGCAAATCGGGATGCAATGTTCCATCTCCTATAAAAGGATTAGCTAGCAGTTTCTCTATCATACCCGAAGGAATTTCAAAGTAAACATTTTCAGTAGGTTGAGGAGCAACTCTTTGCTCTACTGGTCGGGGTGAAGATACCCCGAACAAGCCCCTCAAAGGATTATGTTCCATAGTAACAAGTGACAGTAAATTTCAGCACACTATATAAATTTTTCCTTACCAAATTCCACCAACCAAAGGCGCTTCACTCCCCCGCAATAGCGCCAGAAAAGAGTCTTGATGACCCACAAGTATAGGGTATCTATCGTAGTCCTTTCGATAAGTAAGAGTGTCGAACCCAACGAGGAGCAGAAGGAAATGACAAGCGGT
This sequence comes from Triticum aestivum, assembly GCF_018294505.1. NCBI lineage: Eukaryota > Viridiplantae > Streptophyta > Magnoliopsida > Poales > Poaceae > Triticum > Triticum aestivum. The sequence goes on along the minus strand of NC_057808.1, from coordinate 79,867,409 downwards.
TTTCAGTAAGGTATTCTCTGCAAGCACTGAAATTATCCGTAACAGATAGTTTTGTGATAAGGTAATTTGTAACGGGTAACAAGTAACAAAAGTAAACAAGATGAAGCAAGGTGGCCCAATCCTTTTTGTAGCAAAGGACAAGCCTGGAAAAACTCTTATATGAAGGAAAACGCTCCCGAGGACACATGGGAATTATCGTCAAGCTAGTTTTCATCACGCTCATATGATTCGCGTTCGTTACTTTGATAATTTGATATGTGGGTGGACCGGTGCTTGGGTACTGCCCTTCCTTGGACAAGCACCCCACTTATGATTAACCCCTATTGCAAGCATCCGCAACTACAAAAGAAGTATTAAGGTAAACCTAACCATAGCATGAAACATATGGATCCAAATCAGACCCTTACGAAGCAACGTATAAACTAGGGTTTAACCTTCTGTCACTCTAGCAACCCATCATCTACTTATTACTTCCCAATGCCTTCCTCTAGGCCCAAATAATGGTGAAGTGTCATGTAGTCCATGTTCTCATAACACCACTAGAGTAAAGACAACATACATCTCATCAAAATATCGAACGAATACCAAATTCACATTACTAGCAAGACTTCTCCCATGTCCTCAGGAACAAACGTAACTACTCACAAATCATATTCATGTTCATAATCAGAGGGGTATTAATATGCATAAAGGATCTAAACATATGATCTTCCACCAAATAAACCAACTAGCATCAACTACAAGGAGTAATCAACACTACTAGCAACCCACAGGTACCAATCTGAGGTTTTGAGACAAAGATTGGATACAAGAGATGAACTAGGGTTTGAGAGGAGATAGTGCTGGTGAAGATGTTGATGGAGATTCACCCCCTCCCGATGAGACGATCGATGGTGATGACGATCGTGATGATTTCCCCATCCTGGAGGGATGCTTCCCCGGCAGAACAGCTCTGCCGGAGCCCTAGATTGGTTTCGCCAGGTTCCGCCTCATGGCGGCGGTGCTTCATCCCGAAAGCTTCCTTCCTATTTTTTCTAGGAAAAAAGACTTCATATAGCAGAAGATGGGCACCGGAGGCCTGCTAGGGGGCCCACGAAACAGGGGGGTGCGCCCAGGGGGTAAGGCGCGCCCCCCACCCTCGTGGCCAGTGTGTGGGCCCCCTCTGGTTGATTCTTTCGCCAGTATTTTTTATATATTCCAAAATGTGCCTCCGTGAAGTTTTAGAACTTTTGGAGTTGTGAAAAATAGGTCTATAATATTTGCTCCTTTTCCAGCCCAGAATTCCAGCTGCCGGCATTCTCCCTCTTGATGTAAACCTTGTAAAATAAGAGAGAATAGGCATAAGTATTGTGACATAATGTGTAATAACAGCCCATAATGTAATAAATATCGATATAAAAGCATGATGCAAAATGGACGTATCATGAGGCATAATCCAATTGAAAATTAAAATCATGATGACAAGTTTCATGGTTATCATTATTCTGTATAGCATACATGTCATCACAATAATCATCATAGATAGCAGCTTTGTTCTCATAATCAATTGGACCCTCTTCCGAAATAGTGGAATCATCATTAAATAAAGTCATGACCTCTCCAAATCCACTTTCATAATTATAAAAATAAGATCCAACACCTCCAAAATAGTGGGATCATTAGCACCTAGAGTTGACACTCTTCCAAACCCACTTTCATCAACATAATCATCATAAATAGGAGGCATGCTATCATCATAATAAATTTGCTCATCAAAACTTGGGGGACTAAAAATATCATTTTCATTAAACATAGCATCCCCAAGCTTGGGACAAACATTAATTGCAGCAAACAAATTCTTGAACATGTCATTCTCATCGAACATAGCATTCCCAAGCTTGGGTCTTTGCATATGATAAGCATAATCACTCTCATCATTAATAGTATGGATAGCACCAATAGTATAGCAATTATTATCATCACAATTCTCTAAGTTGGTGCCAAAAAGATTCTCAAGATTATAACAAGTATCATTACTTTCCCAATCATAATCATCACAATGAGTAATAGGCATAACAATAATAGGAGCAACATCATTTGGGAGGGATACCTTTTTACCTTTGCTTCTCCGTCTTTTCTTTTTGTTCTTCACATCATGTGTGGGTTTAATCACCTTTTTGGAGCTCCTCATTGATGAGATTGGTTGAATAAAAAGCTCATCCTCGTTACATGATTCATCATAAGAAAAAAATAGGAGGATATTGGGAAACCTCTTCCCCTTCAATAGTATTCTCTTCATCTTCTATTTGTTTTCTTGTCTTTAAGTAATTGGCAATATAAGGATTTTCAAAGCAATTTACCGCACAATACATATAAATTTCCTCTAGATCAAAATCAAGAACTCGCTTAAGGTTATATTCTGGAATACCCTTAGTTATACATTTCATTTCTTCATATCCCAGAAGCAAACTAAGTTCATCATGATGCGCAAGGGAAATCAAGTCATCACAATTTTTGGACATGATTCGATCATGAAACAATTTGCATTGGAGATTTAAATGACCACGTTCATTGCAAAGTTCACAAGGATCGCGAGAAAAATTAAAATTTTCAGCACAAACATTTCGCCTCTCTTGCGACCATTTAGTTCCTAAATACTTATGCCTCTTGCAAAATCTATCTTCCCTTTTTGGTATGTAACTGCAAACTCTATGCACTCCACAAAAATTGACATGCTTATAAGAAACATTTTTATCATGACTAGTGCAATCATCATTAGTATTATGGATATTCAAAGAGTTCATACTAACAACATTGCAATCATGCTCATCATTCAAATATTTAGTGCCAAACATTTTATTGACTTCTTCTTCTAGCACTTGAGCACAATTTTCCTTTCCATCATTTTCGTGAAAGACATTAAAAAGATGAAGCATATGAGGCAACCTCAATTCCATTTTTTGTAATTTTATTTTATAGACTAAACTAGTGATAAAACAAGAGACTAAAAGATTCGATTGCAAGATCTAAAGACATACCTTCAAGCACTAACCTCCCCGGCAACAGCGCCAGAAAAGAGCTTGATGTCTACTATGCGACCTTCTTCTTGTAGACTCGTGTTGGGCCTCCAAGCGCATAGTTTCGTAGGACAGTAGCAAATTTCCCTCAAGTGGATGACCTAAGGTTTTTCAATCCGTGGGAGGCATAGGAGTCTCTCTCAAACAACCCGGCAACCAAATAGCAAAGAGTCTCTTGTGTCCCCAACACACCCAATACAATGGTAAATTGTATAGGTGCACTAGTTCGGCGAAGAGATGGTGATACAAGTGTAATATGGATGGTAGATATAGGTTTTTGTAATCTGAAAATGTAAAAACAGCAAGGTAACTAGTAACAAAAGTGAGCGAAAACGGTATTGCAATGCTTGAAAACAAGGCCTAGGGTTCATACTTTCACTAGTGCAAGTTCTCTCAACAATGATAACATAATTAAATCATATGACAATCCCTCAGCGTGCGACAAAAGTCACTCCAAAGTTCCTATCGCGGAGAACATAAGATGAAATTGCTTGTAGGGTACAAAACCACCTCAAAGTTATTCTTTCCGATCAATCCATTGAGATATTCATATAAGTGTCACAAACAGCCCTAGAGTTCGTAGTAAAATAACACCATATGACACACATCAATCAACCCTAATGTCACCTAAATACTCCAATGTCACCACAAGTATTCGTTGGTCAATTATACGATATGCATCAAACAACTTCAGATTCATAATATTCAATCCAACATAAAGAATCTCAAAGAGTGCCCCAAGATTTCTACCGGAGAAACAAGGACGAAAACGTGCATAAACCCCTATGCATAGATTACCCCAATGTCACCTCGGGAATCCGCGAGTTGAGTGCCAAAACATACATTAAGTGAATCAATAGAACACCCCACTGTCACCACGGGTATCCCACGCAAGACATACATCAAGTGTTCTCAAATCCATAATATTATTCAATCCGATAATTGTGAAACCTCAAAGGTAAAACTCAATTCATCACAAGAAGGTAGAGGGGAAAACACCATATGATTCAACTATAATGACAAAGCTCGCGGTACATCAAGATTGTGCCATATCAAGAACACGAGAGAGAGAGAGAGAGATATCAAACACATAGCTAATGGTACATACCCTCAGCCCCGAGGGTGAACTACTCCCTCCTCGTCATGGAGAGCGCCGTGATGATGAAGATGGCCACCGGTGATGGTTTCCCCCTCTGGAAGGGTGCCGGAACGGGCTCCCGATTGGTTTTTCGTGGCTACAGAGGCTTGCGGCGGCAGAACTCCCGATCTAGGTTTATTTCTGGGGGTTTCTATATTTATTGGAATTTTTGGCATCGGGAACAAGTCAGGGTGTCCATTAGGCGACGACAAGACATGGGGGCGCGCCCTACGAGGGGGAGGGCATCCACCCTTGTGGATGCCTCGTGGCTCTTCTGGCCCAACTCTTTTGCTTCGGGGGCTTCTTCTGGTCCATAAAAAATCACCGTAAATTTTCAACTCATTTGGACTCCGTTTGATATTCCTTTTCTGTGAAACTCAAAAACAAGGAAAAAACAGAAACTGGCATTGGGCTCTAGGTTAATAGGTTAGTCCCAAAAATCATATAAAATAGCATATAAATGCATATAAAACATCCAAGATTGATAATATAATAGCATGGAACACTGAAAAATTATAGATACGTTGGAGACGTATCAGTTGAGCATGGGACTATCCCTTCAACCAAGGAGGCAATAGGAATTGAGCATGGAGACATTTGCACCTACATCTCTCCGACACCCGCAGATGAAGAGATGCCCCATTTGCCATGTGAGGAGAGCCACCACCCCATGAGATGAGTGACTCCACCATATATGACATTGAGTGAATTTCCTATGAGAGGATGGGTGTGTTCACCACTAGCCCCACACACAAGAGCATGCCCCACATCCTATGTGAGGTTTAGAGCCATTTGAGTGACTCCACCAACCATATGAGTGAGTGCATACTAGCGGGAGTGAGCGAGACACAACACTTAGTGAGTGAGGTAGTTGAGAGGGCATGTGAGACCACTATGATTTCTGACGACTTAACCTCTACTCCGAGTGTGTTTTCTTCTTTGGTGCTAGGTCTCATACATGACGACATGCCTACCCTCGATGAGTCCATACCTCCAACGGCGATGACGATGGCCATGCACTACTAGGAAAAACCTTACCAGTAGCGTGGGTTTTTGGACTACCAGTAGCGTGGGTTTTTGGACTACCAGTAGCGTAGGTTCCCACGCTACAGCTATTTTTTAGCAGTAGCGTGTGTTTTACCCCACGCTGCTGCTAAACAGACATACCAGTAGTGCTGGTGCCCCACGCTACTAGTATTTCACACCCACGCTACTAGTAAAGGAATAGCAGTAGCGCTTCTATGATACACCCACGCTAGTAGTAACAAATTAGGATTTAAAAAAGTAAAAGTCTACCTATTTCAGTTTAGACATGCATTTCACAATTTAAAAAGGTAAAAGTCTCCCTATTTCAGTTTAGACATGCATTTCACAATACGTACATGTTATGCATACAGTCAATCATCAATCATACATATCTGATGTAGATAATTAACACACGCACACGCACGCACGCGCGCGCATACACACACAATATATGCCACGCATCTACGTCATCGGCGTCGGCGCCTCCACAAGGCCGTGTTGATGGTGTTGATGTTGTCGTCGTTGCCGCCGAAGCACCATGACAGATGTCATCGTCTTCGTCTTCGTCACCGCCGTAGCCCTGTGTCGATGTCGATGTCGTCGTCATCATCGTCGCCGCAGCCCCATGTCGATATCGTCTTCGTCGGCGCCGTAGCTTCATGTCTGTGTTCCCTTCTAGGAACTCACAAATCCTGGAATTAAACAATGAACCAAGACCACTACTAAGAACTCAAAAGAACCTGGAGCATTAGTACAGTATAACAGTGACCTATAGAGCACTAAGTAACAATAACAGAAACAAAAGCATATAGCAATAGCATAGTATATATGAATTATAAGCAGTATCTAACAGACCAATCCTAGAAATTGGGGAAAACCCAACTTAAGAAGGATACAATGCTAGGCATCACCAAATCTTATTATAGATTCTGAATCCAAGCTTTTGAGGCAAATTGCAACAAGCAAAGTTTGTGCACCAAGTAGGAGTAATTCCCAGGTCATTCGCAAGCAAGCAAGCAAGAAGGCATCGGCAACAGTAGATTATTACCAACATTGTACCCTTTAATGTCAGGTCATTTCAATTTAACTCTTGGTTGCAGATGTATTCTTGTTGTATTACTAGTAATCATCAGCAGTAACAGCACTTGGTCATTATAAATATCACTGGTCATTATAGTCGACATGAGAACTTCCCATTTATTACTATATTTATAAGGAAATTTTGTAATAACATTCATTCATGTGACATAAGAGACTTAGAACAATACTTCATATATTAGTGACAATTAAGCTGCTGCCCTTGCAAATTTGTAACACCAATCAAATAGATGTGTTATGTATATTCTCTAGTGCGGTCTTAAATTGGAAGGAAATGAGGAGTTTCTTCTTTCAAACCAATGTAGTTTTATTGAAAAGTATGAGCAGGTGCACTTATATTATATCAAAAAAAAATCAATACATTTTTTATCTCACATGGATGTATTAAGTAATAATGTGTGTGTGTGTGCGTAAAATAGACTATTCCAGTAAATTTAATCCTTGATTCCTCCTAATAAAGAACAATATCTTGAGGAACTACATAGAGTATCATACTGTTGCAAAAATTAAGAGTGAAAAAGTAAAATTATAGGCAGTTTTGCCTTGAAGGGCAAGTTAGTTCTCCTATAAGAAGGGACTTAATCCTGATAACAAAAGCAAGCAAATGCAGAGTATTTACTTTACCATAGCTTCCTAGAGTAACTAGAAACTCGAGTTCTTCCAGAATGCTGAATTGTAACATCTCATCCTAAATCAAAATCATATAGATGGAGAGTATTGTCATCACCTAACAAACTGTCATAGCGGCAAGTACCAGCAGGAGTTGATGGATTGAGTGGTGAGCCTGTACATGAAAAGATGTGCATGTTTAATCTTTTGCAGCCTGAATAAATAGGCAAAAAAGAGTTTGGACTTCGGAGCAAATGGCACTCAAGAAGTTTTCACTTACCAACATTTGGCGTAGGTGTCTGAGGCCCAGCTTTATTGTTCTTAGTCTTTGATTTAGAATTCTTAACAGCTTTTCTGGACACTGGGTGAGTAGCGGATTGCCAGTAACTCCAGTGGTGACAATCATACAGTCACTCGACTCAGCCGCATTATTTTCTTCATGTGTGGCTTTTCTTTTTAGCTGCAGAAGAGGGGACTCGTGTTATATGATGGTAAGAGAGACTAGCTAACGTGTGGCAAGGATGTCTATCATTAACTATTTCAGATTTTGGAGAAAATGCATCAGCTCAATCACATACAAAATCCAATGTCCTGACAGCAGAATTCCTGGATAATCTTACATATTCGGTAAAGTCATTTTGAATGCTAAATATTCAGAAGCATCAAAGATAGTTATTTTGAGATGAAAATATACCATAACTCGTTGGTTTTTTCTTGTAAGAGTATGTAGATAGAGTACCATCTAGAAAGACTCTCATGGCTCAGTGGTTGTTGCTTGTAATGCTATACAAAAAGACTAAGCTATCAAAATGTTCCAATGCTGGCCTCAACTTCACTACCAGTTGTTGAAATAATAAAAATAGCAACCATAGAAACAAAGTTTGATGGATAAAACTGTAGGACTGCAGCATTGTAGTTGGTATTACTTTTTTGAAGTAAGGCCTTACTGGGAAGCTGAATCGCATAACATCCTTTATGTGGATTGATATATTATAGACCAAAATACACTTGCCATTAGAAATAACGCTATATGAGAAGATACAGTTTTATACCTGAACTATCAACGACATGATCCTTCCTTCCCAGTCACGAGTAGTAGATGGACCGGAACCGACTACTCCAAGCTATCAGCGACACGAGAATCACAATCACGCGGACTGCTGCAACATAGCCGTGAATAGAAAATCTTATACCTGAACTAAACTCAAGTTGAGCAGCACTACAACGAACGAAAATTGAACCTGACATTACTGAACTAATTGTGCATCTATCTGCTAACATCTAATTTGTTTGTCATACACTAGTACTACACTGAACTATAACTGATATCCCAAAGCCTACACTAGTACTACACTTAACTAAAACTGAACTTGGTTGTTGCATTTACGAAAATTCAGAAAACGCACTTGGCAAAGCTAGCCGCATTACTGAAAATTCAGAAACGAGCAGCTCCAGCGGCGTCCAAGAGCAATTGGCCGTCAGCCAGCCACCGGAATCCATGGACGACAGCGCCTCACCGCGATTCCGGCCGGCCACGAACGACGAGCCGACCCGGCGGTCACCAGATCCGCCGCCGCCACAGCTTCTCCTGCTGCCGCGCCTGCACTTGTCCCCGTCCGCGGCCAATCCCCATACTGCTCGTCTGCCTGGGCACGCGCAGGTGCGGGGTGCTGCTCGTTGGCCAGCGGGCCGACCTGGGCACTCGGCGGCAAGAACACGGGGGCGCCCGAATCCCTAGCCGCGGGCAAGGGTGCAGACCTTGAGGCATGGATCTGGACGAAGGGGAGGGCGGGGCGGAGCTTGGGGGCATGTTGCATGCGGCCGGAGATCGCCGGAACCGACCGGCGTGGGTGGTGGCGGCGGCGACGAGATCGTGGGGGAGAGGAGGTCGACCGAGAGCCAGGGGTACGGTCGGGGTGAGTTTCGTGTGAGAAGAGTTTTTTTTTTTTTTTGATCTTGTCACTTGGCATGTGGAGGCAGTGGACACGCTGAGTAGTAGCGTCACAGCCCTAGCTTTAGCCCTAGCTTTAGCCTTTGCTTGTCTCTGCATATGCATCCATGCATCATCTAAAATTCAAGGAAATTGAATTGAGGGAATTTTCAAGCCTCAGAAATCTTTTAAAAATGATCAACATTAAAATATTTTCAAATGAGCCCAACAAAATGTTCCTGCTAATCTTTGAAAATATTGGCAAGAGCTAAAACTCAAACCAATATTTTTGAATCACACAAATAATTATTCTTGGGCCTTTGAATTAATTCACTAGCTATTTGAATTGGGTTTATATTTACTATAAAATAGATATAAGCCCAATAATTTTGAAAGTTTGCATGTGGCTCTGAACTAGTTTCCTAAGTCCACATAATAATTTTCAGAAGCATAAAAATCGGTTCGGTTTGAAAACCAAACTCAAAACAAACTTCAAACAAAATAGAAAACAGAAACAAACAGAATAGAAGAGAGAGAGAGAGAGAGAGAGAGAGAGAGAGTTTACCTGGCAGCCCACTTACCTGGCCCAACTCCTCTAGCCGGCCCAGCCTACCTGGATCTGCCAGTCGTCCTCAACCTCGTGCCAAAGGGCACGAGGGCGTGTGCCCGCCGCCCGTGCGTACGCGCCGCGCCACCTCCTGGTTGCCTGCTTCCCCTGGCCTCCTGTAACATCGCCACGCACACCCTCCGACCCCTCTCACTCTCCCCCATGGACCTCCTCTCCTCTGCTCCCCCTCTCTCGCCCGGACCGAACGCGCCCGTCGCCGCCGTCCAAATATCAGCGCTGGCCACCGTCGTCGTCTCGCCTCCACCAGCTGTCCAAAAGCTTCGCCAAGCCCCGATTAACCTCTCCACCGAAGGACGCGAGCCCGAAGGCCCCGCATCGACGCCACCATCGCCGTCTCCGAGCTCTGCTCCGCAGGATGCCACCGCCCGATTCGTCGTCTGTAGTTCGTCCCCGAGCCTGACAAGACCTCCATACGACTCCCTGTGAGCCCCTCTCCCTTTCCCTCATACCCCGTGGTGGATTTGGTCCGCTAACTCGATTCCCGCCATCTCCGAGAGCTTCCGCCGTCGTGTCTCATCGCCGCCGTGGCCTGAGCTCGATCTTCTCACGTCCGACGGACGATGTAGTGCTCCAGGAGCTCCCCTGGTGCTCCTGCGCCGCTCAACCTGCTCGCTAGCAAGCTGCAGCCCCGCGCCCCGGCCAAGCCCGAGCATCTCCGCCGCAAAGCTCATCGCCGGCGCCGCTACAGCCCGCATCAGCTCCAGCCACCACCACCATCGTACGCGCCCTGCTGCGGGTGTTCCAACGCACCCGGCCGCGCGACCTCCCGTCGCCGGAGATGGCCGGACGAGCGACCTCGCCGTGCCCTGTTTACGCCGGCAGCTAAACGCCGATTAGAGCTGATGTGGAGCATTAGGTTAGGTGCTAATCACTCGGTTAATTAACCCCTAGTGTATGACATGTGGGACCACTGCTGTTAAAAACACGGGTTAAGTTAAATAACCCCCTGTTAACTCTCTATCTCACTGACATGTGGGCCCCGGTGTTAGGTTTGACCTGGACCGGCCCCTGTTGACTTGCTTACATCACACTGTGGTCATGCTGACGCAGTTAATCATTTGCTGGATTAAAAATAATCCAGGAAATGCCAGAAAATAGTTAAATCCTCTAAAATTCATAGTAATTCAACCGTAACTCCAAATGAAATAATTTATATATGAAAAATTATCAAAAAAACCCAATCTATCCATCTGTACCATTCTTATGCATGTTGGAACAACTTATAGTTGTTGAATAGGGCAAATCATATGTTTGGCATTTAAATAATCACACATGGAGTTTGAATTTGAACCTTTGGTTCAAACCTACTTCATTTAACTTTGTTGCTAGTTGCATTAGCTCAAAACACTAGCATGTTGCCTTGTCATGATCATGCATCATATTGTTGCATTGCATTGATTGTGTTTCCTCTCTGTTGCCGGTAATTGTTCCCCCTCAGTAGACGACGTTCAGACGATGAGTTCGATGACACCGATGAAGAACTATACTATCTTCAGAAGTGCCAGGCAAGCAAAACCCCCTTGTTCATTCCGATACAATCCCACTCTCTCGCTCCTGCTCTCTTTTACTGCATTAGGACAACAACGATTCAATGTTACATACTGCGGTAGTTGAACCCCTTTCCTCTGCATGATCTGTCATTGCCACAGTAAATAGATGAAACCCACTAGCATGAGTAGGAGTTGTTTGAGCCCTGATGTGCCTACTCATTCATGCTTGTTGTCATGCCTGCTACTGCTTAGAGTTGAGTCGAGTCTGATTCATCGGGAATGAATTGGAATGTGGTGAACATGTCCTACTGTTGAGAGCTAAGTGTGTGAACACGATTTGGTAAAGGTAGCGGTGAGAGGCCATGTAGGAGTACATGGTGGGTTGTCTCATTGAAACCGTCCTCAGGAACTGAGTTCTGTGTTTGTGATCCATGAACAGTTACTACCACACATTGGGCTACGGGCGCTCCAAGCTCTCTCGACTTATTAATCAACTTGATCTCTGTCCAGGAGTTGCAACTAGTTTCTGGTGTTTGTAGGTAGTGTTAGTAGTCTACCAAGTGGCACCCGGTACAGGTGGGCTTGGGACAGACTAGGCACAGTGGCACGGTGTACCAAGTGGCACCCGGTTGGTGGGCTTGGGAACCCTGCTCACATCGTTTGGGGCCGTGAGCGACACCCCGGCCAGATCTCCTTGCGGATGGAACCCGAATAGGCGATAAACCTGGACGAGAGACTTGTGTGATTAGTCAGGTCGTGGCCGACTCCCTCGCCTGGCTTCTGCTTGAAGGTTGCCGAGATACACGACGTGTACATGGTGGTAAGTGGCGAGAGCGTGTGTGAAGAAGTACACCCCTGTAGGGTTAACATCATCTATTCGAATAGCCGTGTCCGTGGAAAAGGACTTCTGGGTTGCCTGTACAGTTCATAGACAAGTGAAAGTGGATACTCTAAAACTCGCAAGATAAGCGTGAGTGTTATGGATGGCGTTCTCGTAGGGAGACGGGAGCGGATCCATAGTGGTGTATTGATATGGTGAATATGTGGACTCGTGTGCGCCACCTCAAAAGAGTTGCTTGCAGTCGTAGTTCAGGATAGCCACCGAGTCAAAGCTGGCTTGCTGCAGTTAAACTCCACCAGCCCTTTGTTGATACCGATGCATATGTAGATAGTTCTGATGTAAGTCTTGCTGGGTACATTTGTACTCACGTTTGCTTATTTTATGTTTTGCAGAGAGACTTCAGTCTCGCTAGTAGTTCCGCGTGGACTTCAACGTTTAGCTTGTTACCTCAGCTAGGATCTTGTACCCTTGGGAGGGTCTTGTAGATAGTCAGGCTTCTCAGCCTTTTTCATTTGTAGTTGTCTGTACTCAGACATGTTTATGCTTCCGCTCGATGCTTGTATGCTCTGTATGTTGGGTCATGAGACCATGATTGTAATACTTGGCTCCTCGGAGCCTAATGAATAAATACTTGAGTCGTAGAGTTATGTTGTGATGCCATGTTGTATTTACACATATCGAGCATATTGTGTGTATGATTGAAATGCTTGGTATGTGTGGGATCCGACAACCTAGTTGTTTATCCTTGGTAGCCTCTCTTATGGGGAAATGTAGTCTTGTGCTTCCATGAGCCATAGTAGTCCGCTAGAGCCCGGTTCACCGGAGTCCTGCTAGCCCAGCACTACTGCTCCGGAACACTTGACTGGCCGGCATGTGATTCACTTCGTTCCTGTGTCTGTCCCTTCAGGGAAATGTCACGCGGTGACATCCGGAGTCCTGCCTAGCCTGCTACAGCCCGGTTCACCGGAGTCCTGTTAGCCCAGTGCTACAGCCCGGATTCGCACGCTGCTGACCGACATGCTCGATGTTGATTCATGTATGCCTGTCCCCGTAAGTTAGTGCCACTTTGGATTCACGACTAGTCATGTCGGCCCGGGTTCTCTATCATGTGGATGCTAGCGACACTATCATATACGTGAGCCAAAAGGCGCAAACGGTCCCGGGCCATGGTAAGGCGACACCCGTGGGAATACCGTGCGTGAGGCCGCAAAGTGATATGAGGTTTTACTGGCTAGATCGATGTGACTTGGAATCGGGGTCCTGACAGCTTTGGTATCAGAGCCTGACTGCATGTAGGATTACTAAGCCAAACTGGTCGAAGTTGAGTCTAGAAATGCTTTTGTTGAGGATATAGACCTTGGAGTCACCCGCCAGGAGGGCCGGGTTACTTGTAGGGTCATTGCCAGAAGCCCGGAGCCAAGTTCCTAGATAATGGGCCAGAGATGGGCTGAGACCCGGATATGGCTTAAAGCCCGTAGTACAATCTTTATTGTTATAGTAGAACTTGTAGTATAAGGCAAGTATTGTTTAGAGTCCGAGCCGGACACTCTTATGAGCCGGCCGGGACTCTAAGGGCCGCTGGGTGTCAACCTCCCTATATAAATGGACGACCCGGCAGCGGTTTAGGGGCGACAACAATCTGATCGAGAGCCGGGCATAGCTGTTTAGCTCCCTGGTTATCGAAACCCTGATTAATACCACCTCAACTAGACGTAGGCTTTTACCTTCACCGTAAGGGGCCGAACCAGTATAAACCCTCGTGTTCCTTGTCCCACTTAACCCCTTCAAGCTTCCCAATTGCGATGGCTCCACGACTAAGTCCTAACTCGAGGACATCTGCCGTGACAATTCCACGACAGTTGGCGCCCACCGTGGGGCTGGCGCACGGTGGATTTGAGTTCTTGAAGGGCAGCTTCGAAGGGCTCAAGGGATACGCTGTGGGCCGGATGACCAAGAGTCGTCGCGGCAAGCTCTACATCGACGATGCGGACTGGGGCCCCGACGCCGGCTCAGTGGAGTACGGGTACCGGGTCCCCTTCGGTGGAATTCATGTCTTCATCGGCAAGATTGGAGAGCCGGGCCCCAAGCCGGATCTCCGCGCCGGTCTCATTGAAACGGCTCAGCGCGCACGACCCGCCCGGGCCCGGCCTGCCTTAAAGCGCGCTTTTGTGGGATGCATCCACGGAGGGCCCTCTGATCCATCTGGGTCTGGGGATGAGGCGGCCGCCGGCTCTGACGGCGAGTCGGCCGCTGATGAGTCAAACTCGTTGTACCAACTTCAAGATGGCAGGCTCATGAGTTATTCCGATGGCAGCAGTATTCCGGACCTTTTTGAGCCGCCAAGTCAGGTTGGAGTTTTTATGGCTGGTGCGCAGCCTGTTCAGAACCCCGCTTCCGGATCGGAAAACCCGATGCCTTCCCCGGCTCAGGTGCTGATGGATCTCACGGATAAGATGACGGCCCTGTTAACCGCAACGGTCGACCCGGCGGATCAAGTTCAGCATGATGCGGCGGTGGCACAGCTAAAATTGGATCTGATAAAAGCTAAAGAGGACCTTGCAGCGGAAGGGATCAGACTGGCTGCGGAGCGGGCGGCTCTCGATGCCCGGACTCAGCTGATTCAGGCGCAATCCTTCCAACTCACGATGGATCAGAACGCGGCCAATGAGGTCATGAGAAGGAAGCATCAAAAGGCTCAATCTCGACTCCCGCCGGTTTACGATCCGCGCAACCTCTTCAACACACCGGGTGCAGGATCTAGTCACCCGCCGGGGGTCGTAGCACCCGGATCTGGACCCCTTATTCAACCACGAGTGATGGGGCCTCCCTAGGGGCCCCCCGCCCCGCCTCAGTATGTGCCAATACCCCCGGGCCATTATAATAACCCGTTGGAGAACATGGTCGCCGCAGCGGCACGGCTGGCGGCTCTGCCCGTTGATGGCGACTCTCCGACGGCTATTGAGACCCGCCGGGTCAGAGAACTCCTCCAGACAGCGCTGGCGCAGCAAGAGGCGTACTCCTACAGCCGGGATAGGATCCATTCAACCCCTCGTCCAGGGCAGAGCCCGAGTTACAGCCGGCACATGGTCTCGGCGACCGGATCAAGTAGTGTCCGACGCCATGACCCGCCCCCTGGTCATGGCCCGGCTCATAATGGAGCCTTCTACGTAGCAGACCAAGCACGCCAGGAGGCGGAGCAGGCGCCTCAAGTGATGGCTTACCAGACCCCCCCCCCC